>NW_003852640.1:306415-315981 GCF_000181295.1 Otolemur garnettii | reverse complement strand
AGCCTCCCAAGTAGCTGGGACTACAGGCACCTGCCACAACACCCAGCTATTTCTGGTTGCAGTTGTCATTGTTTAGCAGGCCTGGGCCAGGCTCAAACCCTTCACCTTCAGTGTATGTGGGTGGCGTCCTTACTCACTGAGCTACAGGCACCAAGCCCAAGTTACCACTTTCACCAGGACGCGGACAATACTGTTCCCCCAGCTGCCACCCCCAGCCCCCAGGGCTGCAGTGTCTGATGGAGGCCCTTCTATCCACTGGGGGTTGTGCTAGTACTGGGCCTTTTCAGAGTCTCATGGGCAACACTACCCTGGGCCACAGTGCTGGGCAGGACTGACAGGATGCCACATATGCTCTGCCCAGGATCTTCTGCCCAAGACACTGTCCAGGAAGAGATGAGTGGGCCCTTCCACCAGGCAACTCATTGGGGTTCTCACTTGAGGTTCACAGCACTATTTTTTTTTTTTTGAGACAGAGCCTCAGGCTATCCCCCTGGGTAGAGAGCCATGGCATCACAGCTCACAGCAACCTCCAACTCCTGGACTCAAGCGAGTCTCCTGCCTCAGCCTCCCAAGTAGCTGGGACCACAGGCGCCCAACATGACACTTGGCTATTTTTTTTTGGTTGCAGCCATCATTGTTTTTTGGCAGGCCCGGGCTGGATTCGAACTCGCCACCTTAGGTGTATGTGGCTGGCGCCTTAGCCACTTGAACCACAGGTGCCAAGCCCACAGCACTTCTTAAACATGCGGCTTAACATCCTAAGACTTTTGGAAAAGTCTTGGCTACCATCTTCTCTATTTTTTTTTTTTTTTTTTTTGAAATAGTCTCAAGCTGTTGCCCGGGTAGAGTGCTGTGACATCACCACTCATAGCAACCTCCAACTGCTGAGCTTAAGCGATTCTCTTGCCTCAGCCTCCCAAGTAGCTGGGACCACAGGTGCCCACCACAAAGCCCGGCTATTTTTTGTTTGTAGTTGTCATTGTTATCTGGCAGGCCCGGGCTGGATTCAAACCCACCAGCTCTGGTGTATGTGGCTGGTGCCCTCGTCACTGAGCTATAGGTGCTGAGCTGGCTACCATCTTTTCAAAAACTAGTTTATCCCATTTCCTCTCTCCTAGAAATCCAATCACAGTTCTCCCTCGATACCATGTGGTTTTCATGCTGTGTCCAGTATTTCTCATCCCTTGGCCTCTCCATACTTAACAGTTAAGTATTTTCTTCTCATCTACTTTCCAATTCACCAATTTTTTATTCAGCTACGTTTAATATGCCCTTACACCCATTGTTTTAGTCCATTCAGCTCGCTGTAACAAAATACTATAAACTAGGCAGCTTAGAAACAACAGGAATTTATTTCTCACAGTGGTAGAGGCTGGGAAGTCCTAGGTCTAGGCACCAGCAGACCTGAGATCTGGCAAGGGCCTATTTCCTGGCCCAGAGAGCCCTGTCATGCTGTGTCCTCACAAGACGGAAGGGGTGAGAGGCCTCTCCTGGGGGGTGCTTTCTATAAGGACACTAATCCCATTCATTAGTCCTGTTAGTCCCTTGATCAGTCCTTATGACCTGACTGTCCACCAATGGCTGTAACCTTCAGTATCACCACCTTGGTGGTTCAAATTTCAACACATGAATTTTGGGAGGAGACACATTCATACTGCAGCACCCATCTACTGAGTTCTTAGTTTTTGTTGTCTTTTTCAGTTTTAGATATCAATCTGACTTTTTTTTTTTTTAAGAGACTGAGTCTTACTTTGTTGTCCTCGGTGTCACAGCTCACAGCAACCTCTAGCTCTGGGGCTTAAGTGATTCTTGTGCTCAGCCTCCCAAGTAGCTGGGACTAGAGCCACCTGCCACAACATCCAGCTATTTTTCTGTTGTAGTTTGGTTGTCGCTGGGCTCAAACCTGCTACTCTCAGTATATCAGGCCAGCGCACTACTCACTGAGCCACAGGCCCCACTCTCAATCTGATTCTTTTAAATTGCCATTTAATATTTTGTGTACTGGCGGTGCCCATAGCTCTGTGGGTAGGGTGCCAGCCATGTACACAGAGGCTGGCGGGTACGAATCTGACCCAAGCCAGCTAAACAATAATGACAACTGCAACAAAAAAATAGCTGGGGGTTGGTGGCAGGCACCTATAATCCCAGTCACTTGGGAGGCTGAGGCAAGAGAATCACTTAAGCCCAAGAGTTTGAGGTTGCTGTGAGCTGTGACATCCTGGCACTCTACCAAGGGCAACAGCTTGAGACTCTGTCTCAAAAAATAAAAATAAAAATAAAATAATAATATTTTGTGTACATAACATATGAATCGCATTAATTACAGTCTGTGTCTGATAACCCCAAAATGTAGATCTGTGGGTCTGTATTTATTTTTAATAAGCTCTGATAAATGTAGGCTGAAACTGAGGTGAATGTGCATGAAAAGTTACAGAGATAATTTGGGCTCCGCATTTACTTGTTTGAAGCTGGTGGTTAGTGGAAGAGGCTGAGCTGATAGGTTAAGTGCTCCCGCCTGGAGGGCCAGTCAGGGCGGTGTAATCCTGGCTGCCTGTCTGCAGGTGAAGCCTTCAAGAGTATAGACTATGAGTGGACTGTTCTCTGGTGGTTCCTGAATACTGGATGTTTTGACCCCTGACCTCTAGGAGCCCCCTATAGGCCTACTTAACCTCTTGGATCATTCTAAGGGGCAGCAATACAATCATGCCAGGGCCACCAATCTCCAGGCAGGCTTCCCATCCTACTGCCTCAGCAGATCTCGGATGCTTCAGAGTGACTGCACCACGCTCAGCATCTCCAGATCTCAGATGCCGTCAAAGTGACTGTGCCACGCTCAGCATCTCTGGATCTCGGATGCCTTCAGAGTGACTCTACGTCGCACTCAGCACCTCCAGCTATTCTTTTTTTTTTTTTTTTTTGAGACAGAGCCTCAAGCTGTCCTCCTGGGTAGAGTGCCGTGGCATAGCTCATAGCAACCTCCAACTCCTGGGCTCAAGTGAGTTTTCTGCCTCCGCCTCCCAAGTAGCTGGGACCACAGGCGCCCGCCACAACGCCTGGCTATTTTTTTTTTTTTGGTTGCAGCCATCATTGTTGTTTGGCGGGCCCGGGCTGGATTCAAACCTGCCACCTTAGGTATATGTAGCTGGCGCCTTAGCGACTTGAGCCACAGGCGCCGAGCCATCTCCAGCTATTCTTAAGTGTGCAGGTCCATCTCAGGTAAGTTAGTCCAGCAGACCCCACAGGCCAATGGAGTGGCCTGGCCTGCTGCTCCATCATTTGCATGATGCTGCTTCTGAGCAACTCATGAGCAGGTGGCTTAGGTCCCATTCCCACTCACTATGAGAACACAGAGATCTCAGACTCACAGCAAAAAGGACTGACCACGTGTCGGGACACAGTCTGTTCATGCACTCCCCACTTGCTGCACCCTCCCTGTTAATAACACATGGGTCAGCTCAGCACCTGTGGCTCAAGTGGCTAAGGCACCAGCCACATACACCTAAGGTGGCGGGTTCGAATCCAGCCTGGGCCTGCCAAAACAACTAAAAAATAGCTGGGCGTTGTGGTGGGCGCCTGTGGTCCCAGCTACTCGGAAGGCAGAAGCAGGAGACTCGCTTGAGCCCAGGAGTTGGAGGTTGCTGTGAGCTGTGATGCCACGACACTCTACCCAGGGGGATAGCTTGAGGCTCTGTCTCAAAAAAAAAAAACCACATGGGTCAGTCCAGGATGCAGAAATCCACTGCTGTGGGCCCAGCCTCTTCCTCTAGACATCAACACATTGGTCCCTGGGTCTCAGCAACAGGGACAATGGCAGGAGAGGGTGGCTGAGCTGCCTGGAACAAAGCAGCCCCAAACCAGGTCACTGGACAAGACCAGACCACACTGGCTGAGGATAGGCAGTGTCCTTCACACAGGGACGGCCTTCACAGCAGCCATTCTGGGTCAGCTAACAAAGTGACGGCCTCTACAGTGACTAAGCAGCAGGGTGGGAGCCCACAGAGCTCAGCACTGGCTTGTGGTGTCATCCCCAATCCTTAGCTGATGATCTAGAAATGTAGCCACTGACACTGTCAGAGGTGCACTGAGGTCCTGACGGGGTCCTCCCCAAAGAGTACCATAGCCAGGCACAGGGCAATAGCAGTGAGGACCTGAGTGCACAGGCAGGGCTGCAGGGGGATCCTGAGGCCTCCGTGGGCCTCCTGACTCTGTGTGTCAGCTTGTGTGGCTAGAGGTGGCTGCAGGGGGTGATGGCACCCTGGGGGTGTCAGGGCTATGGCAGGTCAGCCACCAAATACCAGGTGGATACAGGCACCACAAAGGTTACAGCCACCTTGGTCTGCCCACTCCATGGGGAAACAAAAGCCTGGCGACCAAAGCCATACCTGACGTGCCAGGAGGGGGCATATCTGCAAGACTGGGCTGTTCACAGGAACCACTCAGGCAGCTGCTGCCCAGACCAGTCTCACTGATGGGGACACAAAGAACAGAAAGACTCCAAAATATGGCCATGGTCACACTTCTGAGACCAGGGTGGGCTCCAATACCTCCTGCAGCCCAGAGTTTAACAAATACAGTTACGTCACATACTTCAGTTGTACAACTGGGAAAACCACAGAAGCCCACACAGGGATCCCAATTCCTCCTGGATGCAGATGCCACTCCTGGGTGCCCCATACTAGAGACACCCAGGCCACACAAAAAACAGCACTCTAAGCCAGTTGCCTGGGTGGCGCCTATAGTCCCAGCTACGTAGGAGGCTGAGCCAGGAGGATTGCTGCAGCCCAGGAGTTGGAGACCAGCCTGGACAACACTGCAAGACCCCCCACTCAGAAAACACAAAACAAAGAACCCACAGCCTTCCCTGGGCTATGCGTCTCCCACAGCCAACTGGCCACTAAGGCCAGAAAGGAGGCCAAGGGGGCCCCACCCATTCAGCATGAAGATACCCGGGTCCAGAGGGTGGTCTCTGGAATAGTCCAGTGCTCTGTGAGGCTGCCCCCTTCTCCACACTAACCCCACCCACCACACTAGTCCCAGAGAGTGCTGTTGTAGGGAACACATTAAAGGCCATCCAGGGCCTTGCTCCTCACCAGGGGCTAAGGGAAGCACCACAGCTGTCTGCACTGGGCTGCAATGAGCTCCATCCAAGACAGAACAGCCTGCAGCCCTGCCCAAGCCCCAGGGGCCCGCATCGCCCAGAGTTGTTCTTCCTGCCCACGCTTCTTGTCAGCCATACCCCACTCAAGCAGGCGTTCAAAGCTGCCTTACCTGTAGTGCAGGAGTTGGCCATCTGCGCTGCAATCCCGGTAAACCTCATAGTCCTTGTCAAGTAACACTGCTGGTGGTGAAGAACTGAAATACAGCAAAGTAAAAAGACATGACCATAAATGCAATGATTACAAAATACGATACAGTTATAATAATGGGCCTTCCCTAGAAATAAAAGTGTAGGTGTTGCTGCTTCGCTTCTGTCTCCTACAAATGAATGCCCTATCCTGGCTCCTTCCCAAGGCTGTCACTACTCAGTACAGATGGGTATATTTCTTTTTTTTTTTTTTTTTTTTTTTTTTGAGACGGAGCCTCAAGCTATCCCCCTGGGTAGAGTGCCATGGCATCACAGCTCACAGCAACCTCCAACTCCTGGGCTCAAGCGAGTCTCCTGCCTCAGCCTCCCTAGTAGCTGGGACTACAGGCGCCCGCCACAACGCCTGGCCATTTTTTGGTTGCAGCCCTCATTGTTGTTTGGCGGGCCCGGGCTGGGGATTCGAACCCGCCACCTTAGGTGTATGTGGCTGGCGCCTCAGCCGCTTGAGCCACAGGCGCCGAGCCCCAGATGGGTATATTTCTTCTACCCTTACCCTGCCTCCTTCCTGCAGGGACAGCCCCATTGCCGCCCATCCACAGGCTGCCCCTGTCCTGGAATTCTAGAGATTGAACCATTGGACTTCGGGCTACTGTTCAAACAGCACAGGGATAGAGTTAATGACAATCAATCACAGCTTCAACCAGAGGTGACAGGTGACCTGAAAAGAAAACACGGTGACAGATGCCCTTATGGAGACAGGGATGGAGCTTTGAAGGTGAGGGCTTGGAATACAGCAGGCGCAAAATAAGTAGAGTGAAGGGAACAGCCATACATCAAATTAATATGTATTCACGATTTTTAAAGCTCAGTAGTTCAGAAGTTGGAGAAAATTCACGCAACCCAACCAAGAACATCCCCATTAAACTCAAGCCCTGTGTAATACTCAGTGGCAGAAGGCTGAAAGCATACTCGTTCAGGTCACTGCAGGGTTATTCTCACCACCATCTCCTAAGTTTTACAAGTGTCACTCGATGCAATAAAATAAGGGGGGAAAAAGCAAGAGATTTAAAAATATAAAAGATAAAAATTATCATTAGCTGTTAGCTTAGAGAAAACAGAATCAGCTAAGAAACAATCATCTCTGTTGAGGGACACTATTGGTCCCTCCAGGACAACCACACACACAGGCCTGCTGTCTCTGCACGACCACTCAGGGCCCAGGTCCACTGAGATGATGCAACAATAATAGAAATGAACCACGGTCTTAGGCAGAAACTGACAAGAAATATGCTGGGTCAATATAAATAAAACTATAAAGTTTTACTGAGAGACATAAAAGACGACTTGAATATATAACAGAAACATGTAATGCTGGATGAAAAAACGACAAAGATTGGATGGCACCTGTGGCTCAGAGGAGTAGGGCGCCAGCCCCATATGCCAGAGGTGGCGGGTTCAAACCCAGCCCCAGCCAAAAATTGCAAAACAAACAAACAAACAAACAAACAAAAAAACACAAAAAAAGACAAAGATAATATTTATTTCTAAATTACTCAAGAAGTTGAAAGTAGGGCTGGTGCCTGTGGCGCAGTGAGTATGGTGCCAGCCCCATATACGGAGGGTGGTGGGTTCAAACCCGGCCCTGGCCAAATTGCAACAAAAACATAGGCGGGCGTTGTGACAGGCACCTGTAGTCCCAGCTATTCAGGAAGCTGAGGCAAGAGAATTGCTTAAGCCCAACAGTTGGAGGTTGCCGTGATGCCAAAGCACTCTACTGAGGGCAACAAAGTGAGTCTCTGTCTCTAAAAAACAAACAAATAAACAAAAGAAGCTGAAAGTAAGAACTAGATACCGAAGTTTCTCTGTTGCCCCCAATACAACTCTCAGGTAACACTTCCATTGTTGGAAGATGTCTGCAGCTGTTCAGAACTTATATGTGAGTGCCGGCAAAAAGCTGAAAAAGAATCCAAAGAAGAGGAAATTGGAAGCCAGAGCCATAGCTTCAGAGATGGAAGACAAGGTCAAAGGCACTTCCAACAGCGAAGGAAGCTGTGGATTGGAAAAGGATTGCTTTTCTTCTGATGATGAAGCAAGAGAAGCTGACAACAAGGATGATGTTGAACCCTATAAAGAAAATGAAAATACTGCAGAATCCAGTGTTGGGACTAATATGGGCTGGGCACACGCCATGGCTAAAATCCTTAACAAAAAAATTCCTAAAAGTAAACCCACCATTTTGGTCAAAAAAAAAGAGCTTGAAAAGGAAAAAGAAGAGTTAAAACAAGAAAGACTAGAGAAAATAAAACAGTGTGGTAAGAGGCTGGAGTGGGAAATGATATGCAGAGTAAAGCCAAATGTTGTCAAAGACAAAGAAACTGAGAGAAATCCTCAGAGAATTGCAACAAGTGGTGTGGTACAATTATTTACAACAATGACAAGTGCAACAACAACAACAACAAAAAAAATAGCCAGACATTGTGGCCGACACCTATACTCCTAGCTACTTAGAAGGCTGAGGCAAGAGAATCGCTTAAGCCCAACAGCTGGAGGTTGCTGTGAGCTGTGACACCGCAGCACTCTACCAAGGGTGACAAAGTGAGACCCTGTCTCACAAAAAAAAAAAAGAAAAAGAAAAAGGAATGAGTTAAGCTTCCAAAAACAGTAAGCTAGAAGCGGAATGAGAAAATCATCTTAAGTGAGGCAGAAGGAAGGAAATAAAGGTAAGAGCAAAGACACAAAGAGAAGCTCCAAACAGCCAAAAGCCGCCTCCACCGTGAGACAGTATGGTGACTTTTTTTTTTTTTAATTGAATGGTAACTATGTACATTAATGCACTTCTGGGGTACAGTGTGGGGTTTTCACACAGAATCCGAAACACTTCCATCAAACTGGTTAGCATAGCCTTCGTGTCATTTTCTTAGTTATTATTTTAAAACGTTCACATTCTGCTCGTAGAAAGATTCACTTGTACCCTTGTAAGATAAACCTCACAAGTGATCCCTCCAATTCCCCTCCCTCCACCCATTTCCCCCTCCTCTCTCCCTCCCCCCTTCCCGTATTCTTAGGCTATTATTAGGTTATAGCTTACATATAAAAGGTATAAATTAGTTTCATAATAGGGGTGTATACATTGGATACTTTTTCTTCCATTCTTGTGATACTTTGCTCAGAAGAACATTTTCCAGCTCCATGACAGTATGGTGACTTAGGAGGACCCTTCACAATAGAACACTGTGAACACTTCGTACCAATGTATTTGTAAACTTAGATAAAATGGGTCATTTAATAAACAAACATTCCATTAAATTTGATTCAAGGTATAGAAAAACCTGAATACTCCTCCAAGCTTAATGAAATTGAATCAGTACTTAATCTATTCCCACAACCACCAGGTCTGGACCATGTCCAAGTGCACCTGTCACTCCAGAACAGAGTGTGCTTCAGAGCATGGAAGAAAGAGGCAATGCTCCCAGTGCTGGTATGAAATCAGTCAAACACAGAATGAGAAGTATGGGCCATGTTTACCTAATAATATAGACAAAAAAATTCTAAATAAAATGACAGCTACGTGAATCTATTTAAAAAACAACATGGGGTCGGGGGGCCAGGGCCCACAATATAATTCTAGCACTTTGGTAGCCCGAGGCAGGAGAATTGCTTTAGGCCAGGAGTTCAAGACCAGACTGAGCAAGAAATAGAAAACTTAGCTGGGGCCAGGTGTAGTGGCTCACACCTGTGATCCCAGCACTCTGGGAAGCCAAGGTGGATAGATTGCTTGAGCTCAGGAGTTTGAGACCAGCCTGACCAAGAGTGAGACCCTTTCTATTTCTAAGAATACAAAAACTGGCTCGGCATCTGCAGCTCAGTGGCCAGGGCGCCAGCCACATACACGGGAGCTGGTGGGTTTGAACCCAGCCGAGGCGTAGTCGGACATTGTGGCAGGTGCCTATAGTCCCAACTACTTGGGAGGCTGAGGTAAGAGAATCACTTAAGCCCAACAGTTTAAGGCTACGGAAGGCGACATAGTGAGACTCTATCTTAAAAATAAAATAAAATAAATAGGCCCCCGTAGCACAGTGGTTATGGTGCTGGTCACATACACTGAGGCTGGTGGGTTTGACACCAGTCCGGCCAGCTAAACAACAATGATTACTGCAACAAAAAAATAGCCGGGCATTGTGGCGGGTGCCTGTAGTCCCAGCTACTTGGAGGCTGAGGCAAGAGAATAGCTTAAGCCCAAGAGTTGGAGATTGCTGTGAGC
>NW_003852640.1:302696-306076 GCF_000181295.1 Otolemur garnettii | reverse complement strand
AAAAAAAAAAAAAAAAAAATAGACTAGGTATTATGGGAGACACCCATAGTCCTCGCTACTGGAGAGGCTGAGGCAAAAGGATTACTTGAACGCAGGAGTTTGAGGTTGTTATGAGCTACCAAGATGGCACAGCACTCTTTTCACTGAGATAGAGCCTCACTCTGTTGCCCTGGGGAGAGTGCTATGCTGTCACAGCTATGATGATGACAGTGTATTCCAGCCTAGATTACAGAGCAAGACTGTGTCTGGTGGGAGTGGGTGGGGACAAAACTTCATGGATGAAGTATACTAGGAAAGCAAGAAATACAGAATAAAAAAGTACTTGCTTTTGGGTGGCGCCTGTGGCTCAAAGGAGTAGTGCACTGGCCCTATATACCAGAGGTGGCGGGTTCAAATCCAGCCCCAACCAAAAACTGCAAAAAAAGTACCCACTTTTGCCCTAGATTTGCTACGTAACAAAGCACTATAGACCAGGTGCCTTGTGACAATAGCAAATCATTCTCTCACAGCCCCGGAGGCAAAACAGGGCTGGCTCTGAGGGCTTCCAGAGAATAGCTGCCGTATGCCTGTCTCTGAGCTGGCACCTGCAGCATCCTCTGGCCTGGCCATGCATCCCTCCAGCTTCTGCCTCCTCCATGGGTGTCTGTCACTGGCTGTTTTCTCAAGACACCAGAGACCCATCCTCATGCAGTTACGACTTTACCTCACTTTAACAAATTTTATCTACAAGGACCATATTTACAACAAATCAGATCACATTCATGGAGACTGAAGGTTATAACTTCTTTCCCATTTTTCTTCTTTTTTTTAATGGCGAAAAGATACATATCTAGAATTGGCCAGGTAGTCTTGGTTTAGACGATCCCAATTTTCTTGGCAACATCCAACACGCCGTAACTGGGAGCCAGCCAAGCAAATGCCTTCTTTGCTGGTTCAGGCCTGAATACCTTCTATGCAGCCTGTCTGATCTGGCTCTTGCTGGCTGTGACTTCCAGGATGAACACCAGGGTGCTGCCATCTTGTCTTCTTCCTGGCATAGTGGTTGGGGAACATAGTAGTCTAGCCTGTTTCTCTGGGGCTCTTCAGAGGATATCTGGGCTGTCTATGGAGCCACAGTGTCTTCAGCTGCTAGAAGGTGGGTGACATATGGATCTTCCTTTTTGTGTGACTGAGGCCGCCTTTCTGCATGGCCTTCTTGGCTTTCAAAGCCAGTGCTTTGGCTGTGGGAGAGCCAGAAGCTATCTTCTTCACCATTTCTGCCACCTTGTGAAATACTAGTTTTTCTTTCGATATCTTTTTTTTCCTGTTTCTGAGACAGGGTCTTGTTCTGTTGCCCAGGCTGGAGTTGGGTGATACTATCACATCTCACCGCATCCTTGAACTCCTGGGCTCCAGTGATGCCCCCACCTCAGCCTCCCAAATCACTAGGATTACAGGTGTGAGCCACTGCTCCTGACCAAGACATCATATCTTTTTCAGGATAAAAAATTCAACCCATGGGGTGACGCCTGTGGGTCAGTGAGTAGGGCACTGCCCCCATATACCGAGAGTAGTGGGTTCAAACCCGGCCTCAGCCAAACTGCAATAAAAAATTAGCTAGGCGTTGTGGTGGGCACCTGTAGTCCCAGTTACTCAGGAGGCGGAGGCAAGAGAATTACCTAAGCCCAAGAGCTGGAGGTTGCTGTGAGCTGTGACACCATGTACTGTGCCAAGGACGACAAAGTGGAATTTTGTCTCCAAAAAAAAAAAAATTCAACCTACAATACCAATATCAATAGTTCCAAAAACCACAGTTGATAAAATACTACATCCATCCACACTTAAAAAGTCTAGAAATAGGTGACCCTGGCTTGGTGCCTATAGCACAGTGGTTATGGCACGAGCCACATACACTGAAGGTGGCAGGTTCGAATCCAGCATGGGCCTGCCAAAAAACAATGATAACTACAACCAAAAAGTAGCTGGGTGTTGTGCAGTCTCAGCTACTTGGGAGACTGAGGCAAGAGAATCTCTTAAGCCCAAGAGTTTGAGGTTGCTGTGAGCTGTGACACCACAGCACTCTACTCAGGGTGACATAGTAAGACTCTGTCTCAAAAAAAAAAAAAAGATATTTAGGAATATATCTTAAAAACTATCCAAGGCCTTTGTGGAGAAAAATATAAAATTTTGGCAGAAGATATACTATCTTTACAATGAGAAAGACCTTACAGAGAGATGAACATCACTACTTTGTGACAGGAACACGTTCTGGGAGATGTGTCCTTACATGATTTCTTTACTCTGTGAATGTCATGGGGAGATCTTCACAACACTGGAGGGTGCAGCCCACTGGTCTGGCTGCAGACCTGCAGAGCAGGAAACTGTGACACAGTGGGGAGTCTGTGTGTCCAAACACAGAGAAGGTGCACTGAAGACACATAGGAAAGACTAACTGGCTCAGTGCCCATAGCTCAGTGGTTGGGGTGCCGGCCACATATCCTAGGACAGGTGGGTTCAAAACCAGCCAGGAACTGCCAAACAACAATGACAACTACAACAACAAAATAGCCAGGTGTTGTGGTGGGCGCCTATAGTCCCAGCTACTGGGGAGGCTGAGGCAAGAGAGTCGCTTAAGCCCAAGAATTTGAGGTTGCTCTGAGCTGTGACGCCATAGCACTCCACTGAGAGCGACATAGTGAGATCATGTCTCAAAAAAAAAAAGAAAAAGAGGGCGGCGCCTGTGGCTCAAGGATTGGGGTACTGGCCCTATATACTGGAGGTGGTGGGCTTGAACACAGCCCAACCAAAAACTGCAAAAAAATTAAAGACACTAATGGCACACCTATTCAGGGCACCTACCACAAATGGAACTAGTCTTACAAAACAAAACAAAACCACTACAATCCAACAAAAATGAGCAGTTATGTGCAGCCCAGAATTGTCACAGCAATTCAGTGAGAGGAAGCAAGAGGTGCTATGCGCTGCAACACAGCATGAGCTCTCTGAGGAAGCCTTTTTTCATTGTTCTTTTTTAAGAGATGGGGTTTCACTTTGTCTCCCAAGCTAGAGTACAGTTGTGTCATCAGAGCTCACTGCAGCCCTGAAACCCTGGCCTTCAGCAATCTTCCTGCTTTGGCCTCCCAAAGTGCTGGGATTACAGGTGTGAGCCATGGCACCTGGCCCTGGTGAGAATTTTTTTCTTTTTTTTTTCTCTTGAGATAGAGTCTCACTTTGTTGCCCTTGGTAGAGTGCTATGGCCTCATAGCTCACAGCAACCTCCAACTCCTGGGCTTAAGCAAGATTCTGGCCTCAGGCTCCCAAGTAGTTGGGACTACAGCTGCTCTCCATAACACCTGGCTATGTTTTAGACATGAGGCCTTGCTCTGGCTCAAACTCAGTCT
>NW_003852640.1:300678-301857 GCF_000181295.1 Otolemur garnettii | reverse complement strand
AAAAAAAAAAAAAAAAAAGAAGAGCAGAACAAAGCTGGAGGGGCTGACATTTCCCCGTTTCTAAACTTATCACAGGCTCGGCACCTGTAGCTCAAGTGGCTAAGGCACTAGCCACATACACCAGAGCTGGCCAGTTGGAATCCAGCCCAGGCCTACCAAACAACAATGACAACTACAACTAAAAAATAGCTGGGTGAGGGTGGCACCTGTGGCTCAAAAGAGTAGGGCACTGGCCCCATATGCTGGAGGTGGCAGGTTCAAACCCAGCCCCCCAGCCAAAAATCGCAAAAAAAAAAAAAAAAAAAAATTAGCCGGGCCTTGTGGCAGTCACCTGTAGCCCCTGCTACTTATGAGACCGAGGCAAGAGAATCACTTAAGCCTAGGAGCTGTAGGTTGCTGTGAGCTGTGATGCCACAGCACTTGACCCAGGGTGACAGCTTGAGGCTCTGTCTCAAAAAATGGAAAAAAAAAAACTTATCACAAACCTATAGTAATCAAACCATGCGATACGGGCATGAGATGATCAATGGAATAGAATCTGAAAAACTAGAAATAAACCCAAATCTACAAGTGACTGATTTCTGATAAGGTACCTAGACCATTCAATGGGGAAAGACAGAAGTGGTGCTAGGACAGCTAGACAGCCATACACAGAAGGTGGCTGGACCCCTACACTTTATACTATATATAAATTATTCACTCAAAAAGGGTCAAACAGGCCAGGTATAGTGGCTCAGGCCTATGATCCCACCACTCTAGAAGGCCAAGGCAGGTGGATTGCTTGAGCTCAGGAGTTTGAGAACAGCCTGAGCAAAAGCAGAAAGACTCTGTTTCTACTAAAAATACCAAAACTAGCCAGGCATTGTGGTGCCCGCAGTTCTGGCTACTTGGTAGGGTGAGGCAGATCATTTGAGCCCAAGAGTTTGAAGTTGTTGTGAGCTATGACGCCATGGCAGTCTCCCCAAGGCAACAGAGTGAGACTCTGTCTCAAAAATGATTGATTGATCAAATCAGTAAACAAAACAAAACAAAATAATGAATAAAATTTCTGTACTGCAAATAATACCATTAAAAAGTGAAAAGAGGCTCGGCGCCTGTGGCTCAACCGGCTAGGGCGCCAGCCACGTACACCTAAGGTGGCGGGTTCGAATCCCCAGCCCGGACCCGCCAAACAATGAC
>NW_003852640.1:293315-300296 GCF_000181295.1 Otolemur garnettii | reverse complement strand
AGGAGACTTGCTTGAGCCCAGGAATTGGAGGTTGCTGTGAGCTGTGATGCCACAGCACTCTACCCAGGGTGATAGCTTGAGGCGCTGTCTCAAAAAAAAAAAAAAGTGAAAAGACAACCACAAAATGGGTGAATACATTTGTCAATTATATACTGACAAAGGACTTGTCACCAGAATACAAAGAACATGTAACGTAGTAATAAAATAAAGATCTGAACAGACATTTCTCTAGAATGACATATTAATAGCCAATAAGCACCCAAAAAGAAACTCAAAGTTATTAGTCATTAAAGAAAACCAAGCCTAAACCACAATGAGACACCTCTTCCCAACCACCAGAAAAGCTAAAAGAAACCTGAAGAACAAAGTCTAAGGTGGGGAGGATGCAGAGAGCTGGAGGGGAGGGGAGAGCAGCGCCCCCCCCACCCCGCCATATACCACAGAGCTGTGCCCATGCCCCAACACTAACTCTGCAACTCTTGGGTGCCTCTCTACCCACTTTCCCCCAGCCCTGACCAGCCCCATCCCCTGTAGCCCCTGTCCTACACTCAAAGCCTTCAGCTGGCCCCCCAAGGCCTGCACTGGGCGGGGAATGCTAAGGCGGCCTGCCCTCTCTGAGCTCTCTGCTTCACACTGGATCCCCTCCCCACCTCCTTTCCACCTCTGAAAAGTGCTGGCCTCACATGCTCAGCACTAAACTCTGGTATGGGGAGCACCAGAGTCTTGTCTATGTCTTCTCAGTCTCCAGTCCTGTCCTGGGGCTAGGCTTCAGGCTGCATGGATGAGACCCATCCTGCACCCTGTGAAGGCCCAGCTACCTGGCTGCCCTCAACATTCAGCTGCCCCTGCATGGGCGACAGTCTCACCCTTGCTCCCCTACAATCTCACCTGACCCCAGATCACCTCTTGCACCCAACAACACCCACCCACCATCATCTCACTGCAGTGCCCTATACCCACCCACCTGTGTTAGCCCTCACAGCCCCTCTCAGACCCTTTCCCTGAATCCTGTCCTCTTTCCACTGGCAAGGGCAGGGTTCTCCTCAGGTCTCACCAAGGGAAATTCTGCTCTCTGCAGATGACTGCAAAAGGTCACCCCAAGCCTGTTTAGACCCCACGTACTGTGGTCAGTATTCACACTGACCCATCCCTGTCCTATGCAAGAGCCCTATGCCAGCTCACTACACCCCAAACTCTGGCTCTGCCTGCTCCTACCCCACAGCACTGCACATGACAGCCACTTCCAACTCTGGTGATGGCTGTCCCATGGATCTGTTTCCATTCTAGATCCCGTGCATGTCATTCTTATCATGAGCAAAATGAACCCTCAGGGTATATATTATGTTCTAGTTATTCTCATTGTCTCTACTATCCCTGAGTAAAATCCAATATAACCCATCTCACTGCCTCTCCCTGTGCCATCCTGCTGCTCCAAGATGGCTTCCTTGGCTGTAGGTCCAGCTTGCCAGTTCTCACACTACTAGGGCCATAGATCCCACACCAAAAGATTGAGGTGTGCATGTGCGTACACCTCAGGGAGATGCCCAAAAGTGTGCCAGAGCCATGTATGGGTCACAGCCTCATGTTTCACTAGGGCAAATAAGGCTGATGTTGCCACCCTCTGAACAGACACAGCAAAGATGTCCATGTGAATGAGCAGCTGCTATGAGCATTCCAAGGAGCCCATCTGCTTTCCTGCCTGCCATGGACAAGTTCCTCAGCCTGAACTTCATTCAGTGTCTTCACCTGCGGCCTAAGAACAGCAGCACCTCCCTTCACAAGGGAACAGGAAAGTCAGCCCAACTCACAGGCAACACTAGGCACCACAGCAGGTCATCACCTGCACAGTCCACGCCCGGTGCCCAGGGGATGGTGTGGAGGGCTTTGCCAAGTGAAGGTACTCTTCTGTCCCATGCACAATCAGCAATGTGTCTCTGGAGCATCTTGGGACATAAGCAGAGAGAACCAAGCCAAGTGCCAAAGACACCACTCCACAATTGCCAGCCAGAGAAAGCTCCTGTCCAGGTGCTGCTGACAACCCCATCCAGAAAAGGGGCAGGAGAGCGAGGCTTCTTCTCCTCTCCTCTTCCTCACTGGCCCAGTTCATCCATTAGCTCCTGAGCTCCAGGAATCCAGGGGACTGACTTTCTCATCAGTAGCAGAAGACCCTAGCAGAGAGGCAAAGGAGTGCCCCAAACTGGTTCCAAGTCCCCTGGGGGTGGCCTGCCAGGGGAGCCCAGCAACGGGCGGATCTTGGCATGAGAGCAAGAGGGTGGTCAACAGACGGGAACACTCTGTATCACTGAACACTAGTCTCTTTTAAACCAGAGTCAAGGAAGTGATTGCTGGGGACAGTGGTAGCAGATAACACAGTCAAATGCTGAGAAGACAAGAGTCCATAAAGTGTGCGCTGGCCCCGCCTCTGCCCCACTGCCCCCGCCCCAGGCCTCACCTGCCGCTCTCCTCTCGTGCAGCCGCGAAGGCCGCCGGCCGTCCCGGCCTCCCGGGCAGCTCCTGCGCCTTGTCTCCGTCCAGCTCCGGGTCCAGCGAGGAGCTGGTGCTGCCTTCGCGGCTGACGCTGCTCCCACGCCCGGGGCTGTTCTCGGCTGAGGCGCGTGGGGACTCGGTGTTCTGCTTCAGTGTCTGCAGCTTGGCCAGCGGGATGATATCGCAGCCCTGCGGCCGGTGCCACACTGTGCGCTGCGTGCTGGCGTTATAGTAGTAGAAGCGTGATGTGTTGGGGTCGAACAGCTCCCACCACTGGTTCTCGCTTGTGCGCTTGATGCGGACACCGGCCGGGGCGTCCCAAACGCACTCACCGGTGACCAGGTTGGCGTACATGCGCTCGCGCGTGCGTGGCTCAATGATCTCCACCCATTCCAGCCTGCGAGACGGGGGCGTCAGGCGCAGCTCAGACCCAAGCCGGACGCCCCCCTCCAGTCCCGCCCAGTCCCTCCTTCTAACTACAGACCTC
Organism: Otolemur garnettii; assembly: GCF_000181295.1. Classification (NCBI taxonomy): domain Eukaryota; kingdom Metazoa; phylum Chordata; class Mammalia; order Primates; family Galagidae; genus Otolemur; species Otolemur garnettii. The sequence continues at coordinate 297,322 of NW_003852640.1, read as the reverse complement.
CCGTGCCCTGTACCACCCTTTGACTACAGACTTTCCGTGCCTTGGTAAGATGGCAAGACCCTATGTGTTTAAAAAAAAAAAGAAAGAAAGAAAAATAAATAAAGAAAAGTAAACAAGCGAGTGCTGCAACCTGTAGTCCCAGCCACTCAAAGGCTGAGACAAAAGGATGTTTGAGCCCTGGAGTAGCTGGAGGCTGCAGTGAGCTGGGAAGCCACTGCACTCCAGCCTGGGTGGCAGAGACTTATCTCAAAAGGAAAAAAAAAAAAAAAACCCAAGAAGAAAGAAAAAGAATCACAGAAACAGACCAGAGGGCATCCATATTTGGGAGTCAGCATGCATTGAATTTAAATTGCAATTAATGTTAAAAAATTACATTAGATGAATTTCTATAGAGAAAGGATCATTAAAAGAATGAAGTAGAAAATATAAGACTTAAAAACAAATAGTTTCAGAGCAAATTAACCCAGAAGAGCTGACAGGGCAAAGGGCAGGGTGAGGACCAGGAGGGTGGGCACAGTGAAAAGGCCTAAGGGATCCATAAAGGAGAGATGAAAGGGGGCAGAAGTGGGTTTTTTGTTTGTTTTGTTTTTCTGAGACAGAGTCTCAAAAAACAGAGTGCTATAGTGTCGCAGCTCACAGCAACCTCTAGCTCTTCAGTGTAGGCGATCCTCCTGCTGCAGCCTCCCGAGTAGCTGGGACTACAGGCACCCGCCACAATGCCCAGCTAGTTTTAGAGACAGGATCTGGCTCTGGTTCAGGCTGGTCTCCAACCTGTGAGCTCATGAGATCCACTGTGCCTGGCCTGAAGTATTAAAAAAAAAAAAGTAGCTGAGAACTTTCCAGAAGATTCAAAGTACCACAAACTCAAAGCAGGACAGGACAGACCTGCCCTTCACAACAGTTTCTTAAGGCAGAAGGTGGTATTATCAGGCAAACTGGTCAGGAAAATGCAAAACACTTGGACAGGGCCGTTCTGAAAACCAGGAATGCCAGGGGCTGGCGCTGGGCAGGGGCGTGGGCCTGAAGCTGTAGTCCTGGCGCAGGCGGCGTGGATGCAGACCCACAGACAGAAACAGAGCAGCCAGGTGACAGGAGCCCAGGCCAGTAGCATGTGGATCTGACACTCACACTCCACACAAGGGTTGCGAACGAACAAGACAGCTGGTAATCCCAAAGCCACAGGACCTGGGTGGCTGCACTACTTCTTTGCCTGGTGCACAGTGACTTTTGGCTCTCACGCGTAGAGAGGAATGGAGCAGTGTGCAGCCTCCCTCAGCTCTTAGGAGGAACAGCTGCTGCTAGGCTGGAAGCAGGGGGACGGGGAGAGAGGGGGTTAGGAAGCTGCTTGGAGGAGAAGGGTAAGGAAGAGGAGGGAGGGAGAGGAGAACTCCTGCCAAGCCTATCAGGAGAAACCCCCAGACTGGACCTTCATGACCTCACAGAGGACCTGGGCCAGACCACCACCACCAGCACCCACGATAACACAACCACTGACAGCAAGTGCCTGGACCTGCAGAAATAGCACCTAGGCTCTGGTCTTCCACCCAGCCAATCATGGGGAAAACATCAGACAAACCCAAATCGCTGGGTGTTCTACAAATACCTGACCAGTACTCCTCAAAACCATCAAGGTAATCAAAACCCAGGACAGTCTGTCACTTACCCCAGGAGGCCACAGAGACACGCTGAATACCTGTCACGTGGGGGAAAACTAAGCAGTTCAAGTGTGGACTTTGTAATGATAACGGACCCACACTGGTTCACTGCCTCTAAGGGTGCCAGCTGACCAAGATGCCAAGTTGGGGGACCAGACACAAGGGATGAAGGAACTCTCTGTGCTAGCTGCAATTTCCACATAAATCTAAAACTATTCTCAAATAAAAGGTTTTTTTCTTTAAAGGCAGAATTCTCTATATTTTAAAATACTAATTTTATACTCTAAATTATATAAGGACAGTTAGCCTCATTTCACAACTAGCAACTATTCATCGAAACCATGGCAGACCGGGGCTTGGGACACAGGCCCAGAAGGACAGAGAAAGCTGCTCCTGGGAGACACCAACAGGGTAGGGTGGCTGCAAAGCCACTGACCCCTCCTCCTGAAGCCACTGACATGATGGCCACAAAGTAGCTTCACTGGGATGCAGCAGAACTTACCACCTCTCCATACCAAGTCCCCCAACCCCAGGGACAAGAACCAAGGTCCAGTGTGTCCAGGACAGATCACAGCTGCACACATAGCCCACTAACTGCTCACCTCACTGACCTAAAGCTGTGCCCATCTCTGTGGCTATGGCAGAGATGTCCAGGACAACTCTGAGCCATCAGTGCTGTTTGGTGGGACTCAGCAGCCCCATGCATTCTGGCCACCTGCCAGGTAGGGCTCATATGTCAAGGCCCTGGCTCTTCCAGAAGCCTCAGGACAAGAGGGACAAGGGCTGCAGACAGAGGCATGTGACAAACCTATGGAGGCCAAGACTGGCTGGGTCTGCATGCATGGGAGGGATGGCCATCATCCCTGCCTCAGGGCTGGTCCCCACTGCCTGGTTTCCACCTCGCCTTGCAGCCTGAGGCTGAGTGAGGTCCCTCGGTGCTCCCATCTGTGAATGAGGCCACCATGGGGCGCTGACCAGCCACCCTCCAAGCCAAAGAGCAGAGCTCCAGGGCATCTGGGGACTCCACCTGACTGAGGACAGAGGCGCTGGGAGAGAGCTCCCTGTGCCTGACAGAAGATGCTGGCAACAGCACTGAGGCATGGCCCTCTCCAATGACTATGATTTCTGATCACTAATAACCGTAAGAAGAAGTGGTGACCAACTTCAGAAGAAGTGGTCATCCTGCAACATGTCCATATGCACCCCTGCGGTCCTCACCAGCTCTGATGACCCTATCCTGGTGTCCAGCAGTCTGGGGCCTGGCCTTGGCCATGTACTGCCCCATCCAGGCCTCTCTTCGCACTGAAGATGAAGGAAACATTCAAAAGAGGGACGAGCTCTCCACATTCATGCTGACCCTAGAATGGAGCAAACTCCCACCAAGGCTCACAACTCCCATGTTCTCCACCTTCTACCTGGAGGTACTCCATCACACCAGCTTTCTCCACCTTCCAGAATACCCAACAACAGCCAGGAGCTCCTGGTAACCTGCCAGACATCTCCTCTTCCTACCAGAGACTGGACCCCAGTGGGCAGTGGTCCTGTGCCTGGCAGGCAGTGATGATGGACATTTGGGCTTTGAAGAAGATGCCACTCTGAGACTGATGGTGCAGAGGCAGTGACACCATGGGACTTGGGGAGGGGACATGGAAGACCCAAAAAAATGCCTATAAGCAGAGTCCACAGGAAACTCGTTTGGGGTGCCTGGGGCACCTAGGCCACAGGGCCACCACAAAGGGCCTGAGGTTCGGGCTGACCTTACTTGCCTTGGCCAAATGGGCCCTCCCTGCAAGTTCCTAAGGAAGATGGAGGTGAGGGTTTGGCCTGAGTCCCTGGAACTTGCAGGTTAGGGCAGGTCTACATCAGAGCTCAGAGTGCTCACCATGATGGGGCTGTGGGCCGTGAAGTGCCAGAAACACCTACCCCTGAAATCAAGCTGACCCAGGCACCAGGCGGGGGACTTTGCCCCTTAGGTGGAGTTACCTCACCATTCCCAGGACCATGCTCTTGTGTTCTCTTCTACCTCAAAAGATTTTAGATTTTGGCAGAACAAAGTTGATAGTTCCAATATAATTTTTATAAGCATAGGGAAGCCGAGAAAGCACAAAGCTTAATATTCCATGCCCTAAAAGAAGGAGTAACAATTGTCATTTTTGTTTAAAATGCACTTTCATGGCTCGGCGCCTGTAGCTCAAGCAGTGAAGGTACCAGCCATATATACCAGAGCTGGCAGGTTCGAATCCAGCCCAAGTCCGCCAAACAAAAATGACAACTACGGCTTGGTGCCTATAGCTCAACCGGCTAAGGCGCCAGCCACGTACACCTAAGGTGGCGGGTTCGAATCCCCAGCCC
>NW_003852640.1:279594-292706 GCF_000181295.1 Otolemur garnettii | reverse complement strand
GCCTCCCAAGTAGCTGGGACCACAGGTGCCTGCCACAATACCCAGCTATTTTTTGGTTGCAGCCATCATTGTTGTTTGGTGGGCCCGGGCTGGATTCGAACCTGCCACTTTAGGTGTATGAGGCTGGCGCCTTAGCCACTTGAGCCACAGGCGCCAAACCAGGACAGCAGTCTTTTAAGAATGTTCTGGGCACCTCGTGGGGGACAGTATTGAACTAAGATGGTCAGGAAACGAGAGGGCAGACAATGACAGGACACTAGGCCTCAGGAAGCCACTGCCAGAATAAGGCAACATTCAGCATATGTCCATCGCGAGGGCTTCAGAGCACAGAGGGGTGGCCCACTCTCAGGTGTCCCATGGACTCGCCAAGAGCTGGACCTTGAGGACAAGGAGGAGAGTCTAACTGGTGGCTGCATGTAGATGGCAGTGCCACGTCTGCAGATTGGCTCCTTGTCAGGCAAGGTGGGAAGGGCCAACACCATGTGGACTGGAGAACACACCTCTTGTTAGCTGGGGTTGGTGCCTGAGCCAGCTGAACCCCCAGGCTAAAGGGCAGCATGGATGCAGGGACAAATGGCTACACCAGGCTGGTGTGGAGACGAGGATGGGAGGCGTGGGAATTGCCCCATGGGGCAGGGGGTGGGGGAGCTTCACAGACAGGAGACAAGGTCCTACAGGAAGTCCAGAGGTTGGCAATACCCTGCTTACATAATCAGAGCTGTGTCTATGAGGAAGATTTTTTTGGTAACAGTATTTAAATGAACTGGGAAGAGAAAAATAAGCCATTTGGTGACAGATGGAAGGATAAAAGCTGTTTATGATCCCTAGGTCGAGACTGAAGGCGGCAGGGAACAGGCTGCCTCAGTAATCTTCAGAGTGTGAGGTCGCACAGATGCAGCCTTCCTGGGGCTCCTGTTTCTTAGAGATGTTTATTTACAGACAATGATCTGTCCAAGTATGTATTTCCCAAGTGGAGATAATGAGTACCACATATCAATTGAGCAACTTCCCAGGTAAGTGGGACAAGAGTGAAAAAATTTTCCCTACCCCAAGATCCTTAAGAGGTGTCAAGACCACTCAATGAGAAAAGGACAGTCTCTTCAACAAATTACCCTGAAATACATGGACAGCTGCCTGCACAAGAATGAAGGTGGCCCCCACCTCATACCAGAATACAAAATTCATTCAAAATAGATCAAAGACCTAAACATAAAAGCTAAAATTATAACACTTAAAGAAAATGGGGTGCATCTGTAAGACCCTAGATTTGGCAATAGATTCTTTTTTTAATTTTTTTTTTTGTAGAGACAGGTCTCACTTTACCACTCTCAGTAGAGTGCCGTGGCATCACACAGCTCACAGCAACCTCCAACTCCTGGGCTTAGGCAATTCTCTTGCCTCAGCCTCCCCAGTAGCTGGGACTACAGGTGCCTGCCACAACGCCCAACTATTTTTTTGTTGTCATTGCAGTTTAGCTGGGGCCGGGTTTGAACCCGCCACCCTCGGTATATGGGGCCGGCACCCTACTCACTGAGCACAGGCACTGCCCTGGCAATAGATTCTTAGATATGACATATAAAGCACAAACAAAAAGGTAAGCAGTAGGTAATTGAAGTTCATAAAATGAAAATTTCTGTGTGATAAACAATCGCATGAAAATAGGGTGGTGCCTCTGGCTCAGAAGAGTAAGGCACTGGTCCCATATGCCAGAGATTGTGGGTTCAAACCCAGCCCTGGCCAAAAACTGCAAAAAAAAAAAAAAAAAAAAAAAGAAAAGAAAAGGGTTGAGTACAAAGGCTCACATTTGTTATGCCAGTGCTTTGGGAGGTCCAGGGGAGAGGATTATAGGAGCCCACAAGCTTGAGACCAGCCTGTCTCACATAGTGAGATCCTATCTGGATAATGAAAAGAAAAAAGAGAGAGAGAGAAAGAAAAACTAGTCAGGTGTGGTGGCATGTCCCACACCAATGCTCCTGCCTGGGTGACAGGGAGAGACCCTGTCTCTAAAAGGAAAAAAAAAAAAAGGAGTGAAAACACAACCACAGAATGAAGAAAACATTTGCAAATCATTTATCCAACGAAGAACTTAAATCCAGAATATACAAAGAAACCTTATAATTCAATAATAGAATGTTAGATAACCCAATTTAAAGGTGGACAAGAGATCTCAGTAGAGATCTAAAAATATAAACAAATAATATAAAATATTCCAAAAAATATAAACAAATAGCAGCACCAACATCTGGAAACACAAAATAAACCAAAAACCAAGAAGTTTTCCTACTTGCAACAGGTAGGTAGGGGCACAGAAAAGGGTATGAGCCCTTACTGAATGTGCCTTTCCTTCAGTTTTGACTTTTGGAAGCATTTGAATAGGAAGGGAGAACAAGAAACTTTTAACTGAAAGAAGTGAAGCCAGTTGCGTTTCAATGAACGTCAGAACCACAGGAAGTGCCAAAAAGAAAAGAATTAATCAAGTGATTCACAGGGTTACAGTGTGCTGTTCATCCCTGGGGTGAAGTGTACACATGGGAAATGCATACCACTCTCAGCTTTTTCAGTCTGTACCTTTTTTAAGTGGACTGGGTGAAGTGACTCTGAGACAATTCCACACGTATCGGGTGAGTGAGGAAACATGCTGGCGTGCCCAGGAGCCAGGGTTTCCGCCAAGTAGGATGGGAAAGACCAAAACCACTTGTATGAGACTTGACTGGAACTGTGGGTGCACGTGTGCATGTGTGCATGCATCTCTGTGCTTACTCAGCACAGGCACTGAGGAGCAACACACACAGTCAGAGCAGGCCTTGCCCTTTAACTCTTCTTCCCTAGAGGAACCAGGCTCCTCAGGAAACAGCTAATTCCAGGGCTGTGCAAAGAGTTATACCAGAAGGAAGGAAGTTCTCCAAAGAATGATGGGGACACCAGGACACAGGAGCCTCCAAAAGGACTCTCACTGAACCATCTGGGGCAGAGTTAGCACCATAGTAATTCAGTACAGGAATGACACAAACCACGTAAAACAACAAGGAGCTCATGAGTCCACCCAGGGAGAGCAATGGAAGACGTGGGCTCCTACTCAGACAGCGTCAGCACCAACCACAGTGTGGCAGGGGTGGTAGGGCTGGAATGCCAGTGCCCTGTGTCAGGAAGCCCCAGGGAAGTCTGGCTCAAAGTAGGAGCAACAGGAATGTCAGAATTGAGGCCCCAGAGTGCTCAGAGGTTGCTGGGAAGGCAGGAATTACAGGAATTCTACCTCAGCGAGAACAGGCCAGACCTCATCAGGTGATGGGAAGGGACAGCACCAAGCAAGGACACACAGACCATATGCATCTACAGATGTGGAATCCTTAGGGATTGAAACCACCTGTGTGGCAGCCCACTAAGAAATCATCAGACAAAATGACACCCAAGAAAGCTATTTCAAAAACAGCAACTTTTTTTTTTTTGAGACAGAGCCTCAAGCATCGCCCCGGGTAGAGTGCCGTGGAATCACACAGCAATCTCCAATTCCTGGGCTCAAGTGATTCTCCTGCCTCTGCCTCCCAAGTAGCTGGGAATACAGGCACCTGCCACAACACCTGGCTATTTTTTGGTTGCAGCCGTCATTGTTGTTTGGTGGGCCCGAGCTGGTTTCGAACCCGCCAGCTCAGGTGTATGTGGCTGGCGCCTTAGCCACTTGAGCAACATTTCTTACGGTAAGAACAAAGACTGAGAAAAGCTGTGGAAATCCACCAGGTTAAAACCCTAAGCAGGTAACAGCCAGAGGCACACCCAACCCAGAGGAACCCGAGGGGACATGAAGAAGGACAGCAGGGCATCAGCTGGTATAGCTGATAGGTGGCAGAGAGGACCAAGGCTGAAGCCAGTGCCAGGCTCACTGGAGATAATAAGCATCGGGGGCCACACACCTAAGCTCTCAAGTTGCCGGGACTACAGGTGCCCACCACAACGCCTGGCTATTTTTTGTTGGCTGGGGCTTGGTTTGAACCTACCACCCTCAGTATATGGGTCCAGCGCCCTACCCACTGAGCCATAGGCACGTCCAGACTGCCCCACTCTCTCCACTGCTCTTTATGCTATCTCTAAGTAGAAACTTAAAAATGGGACAAATAAAAGTAATAACCTACAGCTGCCTGCACCTGTGAGGGAGCAATGCCCAGAGGAGGCTGGCCAGCTAGAGTCACAGGGTGAGGTCCAGCTGAGGTGGGAGATGCTGGGGGGTAGAGCAGGGCCTTACTCCTGACAGGCATCAGAGGTAGAGTGCAGGATGTCCAAGTTCAAAAGCCCCAATAACTGGCCAGAGCCTAAGCAGAGCTGTGCACAGGGCCAGCATGCACCCAAGACAAGGGCACAAGCATGCCTCTCTGAGGCTCCCTGCCCCTACATCTCTTTCTTTGAAGGAGAAATATTGCTCCCTCCCACCTCCCAAGGGTTCATGATGGCACTCCTTACCTAGTGCTTGATCCTGAAATCCTCGCCTCCTGCACGTCAGCATTATGACTCCTGCATTCATAATCCTGCGCCTGAGACATTGCCATCTGCTTCCTCAGAGCAGAGGGGACAGACGCCAATGGATCATCAGGATGACTCCAGCATCAGAGGAGAAAGTGCCACCCTATAAGAGAGAAGCACCTAGGCTCCAATTTGGAAAATACCTTATTACAAGCAACCCAGCCCAGCCTGTCGCAGCCAAGTGCCTGGCTGAAACGAGAACAGACGTCCCAGCACCCAGGAGACCCCAGGCAGCTGAGCCCCCAGGACTCTCCCGGTGCCCAGCCTCTGCATGGCTTCAAAGCCACTCAGACCTCTCGGGCAGCAGGGCAAAGTGGCTCATCAGCTGAGATCCAGCCCAACACACACACACACACACAGGGGTGGGGTAGGGGGAAGGACAGGCAGGCACATTCTGAGCACTTGAGAACTGGTAGGGAGCACATAAGGACATGGGACTGCTCCGCCCTCACACTTAGCCAGCCTCATGCCTGAGACTCAGTGTCCTAAGCTGTGGACAGACAAGACGCAACCAGCCATCACCAGGAAATGAAATAGGACAACATGCCCAAAGCACAGGCATGCCCCTGCCTCTGCACAAGGTGGCACTTGAGGATAGTCAGGCAGATGCAGACCTCATCTCAAGGAGGAATGGCCCTTTCTTCTTCTTTTTTTTTTTTTGTTTTGCAGTTTTTGGCCGGGGCTGGGTTTGAACCCACCACCTCTGGCATATGGGGCCGGCGCCCTACTCCTTTGAGCCACAGCGCTCCGAGGAATGGCCCTTTCAAGCACTGCTGTGTTAAACTTCATAGCTCCACTTAAACACATGGATTTTCTCCCACCTCCGTCCCCAGCCCCCAGCCTACTCAACCTGAAGATGACAGGGATGGCTCACGCCTATAATCCCAGCACTTTGGGAGGCCAAGACGGGTAGATTGCCTGAGCTCACATGTTCAAGACCAGCCTGAGCAAAAGCGAGATTCTGTCTCTAAAAATAGCTGGGCATTATGGCAGCACCTGTAGTCCCAGCTACTTGGGAGTCTGAGGAAACAGAATCGCTTAAGACCAAGAGTTTGAGGTTGCTGTGAGCTGTAACACAACAGAACTCTACTGAGGGCAACATAGTGAAACTCTGTCTCAAAAAAAATAAAATAAAATTAGTACACAGAGGGTAGCGCCTATGGTTCAAAGGAGTAAGGCACCGGTTCCCTATGCCGGAGGTGGCAGGTTCAAACGCAGCCCTGGCCAAAAACTGCAAAAAAAAAAGTACACAGAACAAAACTGCTAAAATGGAAAAGACTATCAAGTGCTGGAAGGGCAGGTAGCACCACAAGTTGGAGTGCACTGTAGTGGGATGTGCACGTGTGGCCAACCTGTTCCCACCGTAGCTCAGGCCACTTCCTGTGGCTGCACATGCCCATCCTGGGTGCATGCATGGCTTACAGCCTTGGTGCCGGCAGCAGCTGGAGTGGGCTCTGGGACCATTCAGGAAGCTGTCACACGTGGAGGATGAGCACACAAAGTGCTCCCAGGAATCTAAAGCAGTGAGTCTAACCCCCCATCCCTCAACAACAGGGTCCATCTCCCAAAGGTCAAGGTGAGGGAAAGGGGCAGATACAACTGAATACACACAGGATGGCTCCCTTTCATAAAGTCCAAAGTCAGAAAAACAGCCTCTGCCAGCAGTCAGAGCTGACTGCCCCACTGTTTCCAGCCTGGGTGCTGTTCTCAGGGAAGCTGGCCCATGACAGTCCCCAGGGTTGGGTCATGCACCAGCACACACCTCTGCACTCAGACTCACTTTGGCAAGGTCTACAGAAACCAAGCACAGGCGTTCTCTGTGTGTTGGGCTCCGTTTCCCTCCCTGCCCAGCCCAGGACCCCGTCCCCCAAGGAGGGGGGCCATTTTGTAGACAAAAACTGTTAATTCAAGAGGAAATAAAAAGGCTCCACGCCTGTGGCTCAAGTGGCTAAGGCGCCAGCCACATACACCTAAGGTGGCAGGTTCAAATCCAGCCTGGGCCACCAAACAACAATGACAGCTGCAACCAAAAAATAGCTGGGCATTGTGGCAGGCACCTGTGGTCCCAGCTACTTGGGAGGTGGAGGCAGGAGACTTGCTTGAGCCCAGGAGTTGGAGGTTGCTGTGAGATGTGATGTCACAGCACTCTACCCAGGGAATAGCTTGAGGCTCTGTCTCAAAAAAAAAAAAAAAAAAAATAAGAGGAAATAAAAAAAAGACTCAAAGCCAGAAACCCAGCTAGCCCTGGGATCAAAGGAAAGAAACACTCACAGACAATCAGAAACTGTAAGCCCTGATGGATGAGGGGCCAAAGTCCAGCCTAAACCCTGCTGAACTCACCAGCAGGAAGAAAATGCCCCAAGCCACCTTCTTTCAGCCTTGTAAACATCCAAACAATTAGTTATTTAAATGCTTAGGACTGAATGGTGCCCGTAGCTCAGCAGCTAGAGCGCCAGCCACCTAACACGGGAACTGGTGGGTTTGAATCCAGACTGGGCCTACCAAACAACAAAAACTAGAAACAAAAAATAGCCGAGTGTAGTGGGATGCGCCTGTAGTCCCAGCTACTTAGGAGGCTGAAGCAAGAGAATTGCGCAAACCCAAGAGTTCGAGGTTGCTGTGAGTTGTGACACCACAGCACTCTATGGAGGACGACATAATGAGACACTGTCTCAAAAAATAAAAAAACAAACTAGGAGGCTGAGGCAAGAGAATCACCTAAGCCCAGAAGTTGGAGGTTGCTATGAGCAGTGTGACACCAAGGCACTCTACCAAGGGCAATAAAGTGAGACTCTGTCTCTACAAAAAAAATAAATAATAAATAAAAATAAAAAAAAAAAAATGCTCAGGACTGGCCAGGCTTTGGTGGCTCATCCTTGTAATCCTAGCACTCTGGGGAAACCAAGACCAACCTGAGCAAAGCAGGACCCCATCTCTACCAAAAATAGGAAAACTAGGCTGGGTGTCCATTGCTCAATGGTTAGGACCAACCACATACTCCGGGGCTGGTGGGTTGGAACATGGCCCAGGTCAGCTAAACAACAATGACAACTGCAACAAGAAAATAGCCAGGAGTTGTGGCAGGTCCCTGTAGTAGCAGCTACTAGGGAGGCTGAGCCAAGAGAATGGCTTAAACCCAAGAGTTTGAAGTTGCTGTGAGCTATGATGCCATAGCACTCTATGTAGGGCAACAAAGTAAGACTCTGTCTCAGTAGAAAAAATAACAATAGAAAAACTAGGCCAGGCACGGTGGCTCACACCTGTAATCCTAGCACTCTGGGAAGGCCAAGGCAGGTGGACTGCCTGAGCTCATGAGTTCTAGGCTAGCCTGAGATAGATGGAGACTCCCGTCTCTAAAAACGGCCAGGCATTATTGCAAGCACCTGTAGTGTCTCAAATATAAAATAAATAAATATTTTGTCTAATTTATTTTATGTCTGAGAAGAAACAGGTGACCCTCTTGTATGCCTTCAACTTTTTTTTTTTTTTGAGACAGAGTCACTTTGTTGCCCTGGGTAGAGTGCTCCAGGGCCACAGCTCATAGCAACCTCTAACTCCTGGGTTCAAGTGATCCCCTTGCCTCAGCCTCCCAAGTAAATGGGACTACAGGTGCCCACCACAATGCTTGGCTAATTTTTCTATATTTAGTAGACAGTGTCTTACTCTTGCTCAGGCTGGTTTCAAACTCCTGAACTCAAACAATCCATCCGCCTCAGCCTCCCAGAGTGCTGCGATCACAGGCTGAGCCACCACACCCAGCTATTTGTTGTCACTTATTATTTTTGAGACTATATTGTCCTGTGTCAGGAAATTTTCCAACATTTTCCAATAATTATAACCATTATTTCTGTTTTACCCCATAAGTACCTGACAGAAATGTTCAGAATCAGGCTAAAATCATGATAGTAAAGATTTTAGCTTTGTTTCCCAATTTTAATTTATTTTACTTTTTTTATTTTTTAGAGACAGAGTCTCACTTTGTCATCCTCAGTAGAGTGCCGTAGTGTCACAGCTCACAGCAACCTCCAGCTCTTGGGCTTAGGTGATTCTCTTGCCTCAGCTTCCCAAGTATCTGGGACTACAGGTACCTGCCACAATGCCCGGCTATTATTTTGTTGCAGTCTGGCCAGGGCTGGGTTTGAACCCAGCACCCTCGGTATTTGGGGCTCGTGCCCTACTCACTGAGCCACAGGTGCTGCTCTGTTTCCCAATTTTAGTCAAAATAATTAAAGCCTAGCCTATTTTTTTTTTTGGCCAGGGCTAGGTTTGAACCCACCACCTCCGGCATATGGCACCGCCCAAAGCCTAGCCTCTTAATCTTTCTTTAATCACTTTAGACGTTTACCTACCCATTCATGGCCTTGAAAGATGACAGCAGTATCTTGGCCATTTTTTTTTTTTTTTGAGACAGAGCCTAAAGCTATCCCCCTGGGTACAGTGCCATGGCATCACAGCTCACAGCAACCTCCAACTCCTGGGCTCAAGCAAGTCTCCTGCCTCAGCCTCCCAAGTAACTGGGACCACAGGCACCCACCACAACGCCCGGCTATTTTTTGGTTGCACCTGTCATTGTTGTTTTTTGGCAGGCCCAGGCTGGATTGGAACCCGCCACCTTAGGTGCATGTGGCTGGCACCTTAGCCACTTGAGCCACAGGCGCCTAGCCATCTTGGCCATTTCTAATGCCAACTTTTCCTTATTTAATTTACATCATCAATGTCTTAAATTATTACATTCATTTCAGCCTCAGAATTCAAATTTTTTTAACTTTTTTTTTAATATAGAGTCTCACTTTGTTGCCCTCTGTAGAGTGCTGTGGCATCACAGCTCATAGCAACCTCAAATTCTTGAGCTTAGGCGATTCTCTTGCCTTAGTCTCCTGAGTAGCTGGGACTACAGGCGTCCACCACAATGCTTAGCTATTTTTTGTTGTTGTTGATGTTGCAGTTTTCATTGTTATTTAGCTGGCCCCGGTCAGGTTCGAACTGGCCAGCTTTGATGTATATGGTTGGTGTTGTGACCGCTGTGCTACGGCTGAGCCCAGCCTCAGAATTTAGCATTCACTGTCTTTCTGTGTCTGGGTCTTCAGCCATCATCACCGCTTAGTCCCATGGTGAAGTTTAGGCACAGGTTCTAAGTGCCTGTTCTGAGGCCATCCATGCCCGCAGCGGTGTACTGCCACAGACAGAGGGCAACATGCTCCACATGGCTTCCTGAACAGCACTTTCCTCACCCCTTTCAAAGACTTGCTGTCTTTGCTCTACAGCCTCCTGGAGAAGAGCTGCTGGCTGACACGGGCCATGTCTGCACAGAGGGCCCTCTTCAACACTCGCTGCACTCAATGGTCCCCTCCAGTGCTGGCCACTGTGTCCCACTTCTGCCTCTCAGTATGTGAACTTGAGCCTGTTTGTCCACAGAGGCTTTGCTCCCTCAGCTCCCCTCACACCTGTGAATAGCATTTCCTCTGTGCACCCCCACATGGGTCATGGGCCCCACTGACACCCATTGGTTCCCCTGGTGCACGGCCCCTCTGTGCTCTGCAAGCTCCTATGCACAGCGCTGTTTCCGAGCAGCCTACCTAGTCCACAGCGACCGCTCAGCTTCTTGCTGTGGCTGATGGGGCCTCAAGCGGGCACGGTCTGCTGTCCAATTCTCCCAGCTCTGCCAGCACACTTCACCTCCTCCTGTGCTCTTGGCTTTGAGCTCCTTTCTCCCTGTTTACATGTTGTATTCTTAGATGTTCAGCATACAGATGAGTCCCACCTAAGACTTCCTTCAGTCTCCTGAGCTGATTCTCTTGGTGCTCTCTTCCTCCTTCCAATACCACGCAAGGTCTTCTTCAGACCAGGACAGGGACAGCACTGAGTCAGGGCAGCCTCTCCTAGTACACAGAGCCTCCTACCCCACCAGTACAGGGCTATGTCACATCCTCCAGGCTCTGGCTGGGTAAAGCCTCACAGCTGCCACACAGCAACACAACATGCCCCCCACCCCAACAGAACCAGGAAAGTGGAGGAAGAAAGCCTTGAAGGCCTTCCCACTGCCCATCCCCCAGCCTGAGGCAGTGAGGGAGGGTCCCCCAGCCCCAGGCAGAGTCCTCTCTGCACAAGCTGATCCTCAGCACTCATAATGTCCCAAGCACGCATAATGGCACCTCAAGGGTTTGATGGCTAGACATGTTCACTGACCGAGGTGGCTTACTGGAGCCCGGGTCCCAGGGAACTGCACCTCTTTTGGCCCAAACTGCAGCCAGGACAGTGGGTTGCAGTCTCCCTGCCTTACCCCCTCCAAGTCTGGATCTTGTAGACAAAAAACTCAGAGCACCCTACTTCACCTCTAGCTCACCTCCAGATGCCCCACCCCAGCCCACTCCCTGTTTTTTAAAGAAAATGCTTGTCAACGAGATCCCTAAAAGTCCATTCTTATTAAATAAAAATGCACCCTCACTCAATACCCCAGCTAGCCTACTGACTGATGCCCTTCTCTGCGAGGGCCACTCTTCAGATTCATGGTAGAAAATCTTGTTCCTTATTTTTCATTCCCTTTGTTCATTTCACTGAGTTTGAAGTAGGGAAACAGAATAAACAAGTCCTGACTATGACTAAACCATCGTTTCCTAAAGGCCCAAGTTCCACTCTCAGCCCCTTTCTGAAGAAGACTCCACGTTCTGAGCAACAACCTCAGCTTCACAATCTGAAAGCCTGACTGTAAGCTGCAGCGACAATACCCATCCTCCCTACCGGTTCCCTGGGCTGGGCTGGGCTGGGCTGGGCTGGGCTGGGCTAGGCCAGGTGGGACAACACAGCCCAGCAGACAGGATGGGCATTTCCGGCACCTGCTGCTCTTAACAGATATGCTCCCGCTCTGAGGACAGTCCCAGACTGTGCTGGAATCTATGCTCCCAGCACCTCAGCAGGCTGGGATGAGCTTCCTCAACATTTCTGGGATGGGGGACGAGGACATCAGAGCACAGTCTATCTAGAGCCACTTCGTTGTAGCATGGGGACCTTCTACTGTAGTGCAGCTCCCCTGATAGGTGGACAGTGCTGTTTGGACATAGGGCAGCATTGTGTGCCCACTTCTGCTTGCCAATGACAAGGTACCAAGATAGACAGTCAGGACATAGCCCCTTCCTTGCTCACACAGGCCAGTGGTGGGACAGAGGAACCTTGCCTGTGACTGGACTCCACAAAGGTTCCTGGCTGATCCACAAAGTCTGAGCTGGCGCAGCTGTGAGAAACAGAGGCAGGACCCATGGAAGGGCTCTGCAGCTGTGGGAAATGCAGCCCGGGCACAAGTCTGACCTCCCCTTGGAGCTGCCTTCCCCATAACCTCGTGTCCTGGGACGCCCCCAACAGGATATGAGCTCTCACAGCCTCTCCAGGGTGAGCGACAAGGCCACTACAGACTCTGTGGCATAGATTCCGTGTCAATGAGCTGCCTCACCCCAGGCAGCAGGGACATCCCAATGTGATGTCAGCAGGGAGGTGCCTGGGGACCGGAGTAGCACCTGGAGGAGGGTCTAGGGACAGCACAGTGGCTCAGGCTCCAGGAGATCTGGATCACACGAAGGAATAAGAGCCTCAACCTGACAGTACCACTTGGCACCGGGTATTTTTCTGTTCTTTTTTTTTTTTTTATGGAATCCAATTCAACAAACAGTGACTGAATTCTATGACCAAGATTTTCTTTTTCTGAGATAAGACTCTCACTCTATCACCCTGGGAAGAGTGCTATGGCATAACAGCTCACAGCAGCCTCAAACTCTTGGGCTCAAGCAATCCTCTTACCTCAGCCTCCCAAGTAACTGGGACTACAGGTGCCCGCCACAATGCTTGGCTAGTTTTAGAGATGGCGACTCACTTGCTCAGGCTGGTCTCAAACTTCTGAGCTCAAGCAATCCACCTGCCTTGGCCTCCCAGAGTGCTAGGATTATGGGCATGAGCCACTGCACCCTGCTGATTTCTTTTATTTTGAGAGACAGGGTCTAATCTGTCTGTCCCCCAGGCTGGAGTACAGTGGTGCAATCATAGCTTCCCCTAGGCCTTGAACTCCTGGGCCCAAGGGATCCTCCTGCCTCCGCTTCCTGAGTAGCTGAGGCTACAGGCACGGAGCCTCCCGGCCTGGCAAGGTATTATGCATATTACTTAAATCTCTCTACAAGCTGACTGTTTAAAAATCCACTAATTAAGAATAATGTCCTCAAGCAGCCTGGACAACATAATGAGAAAAAACTAAAACTAGTTGGGCATGGTAGCCACCTGTAGTCCCAGGAGGAGGCTGAGGCAGGAAAATCACTTGAGCCTGGGAGGTGCAGGCTGCCCAAGCTATGATGATGCTATACACCCCAGCCTGTGCACCATGCATCAGATGTTGGCTGAACCAAACAACAAAAACTGATTTCAAATGAAATAACTGGCTGATTCTGAACAGAAACCTTTTAGAATGAGGCATGTTTAACAAACAGTATGACATCCAGTGCACCACAGCATTTCCTCACACCTGTCACTGGCTTCTGACCAGCAGTACACGTCTATCCAGCACTGTCAAGAGCCAGGATTCAGGCTCGGCGCCTATAGCTCAACCGGCTAAGGCGCCAGCC
>NW_003852640.1:276958-278405 GCF_000181295.1 Otolemur garnettii | reverse complement strand
AAAAAAAAAAAAAAAATCCCAAACCGTGTCCTTAGCCTGTTCCAACTATTTTTCAGGAAGGTCTCACCTGCCCGTGTAGGCACATGCCCCTGCCAGTCAGAGCTGTTGTTGGCACCGGGGTCTGCCCAAAGCACTCCCTGACCCCACTTTTCTGTTCAGTAATCTCATGTGCGCTTTCAAAAAATAATCTATGGCACAATTTACTGCCATGAGTTTTTGTTTTTTGGCAGTTTTCATGGGTGATTCAGTGGGAGGTGGGAGAGGAAGCTCCTGGCCCTGACTCCCACCAAACCCTCCCCAAAGGCACCTTGGCACAGCGAGGGAACCAGGAGGCCCAGGCTGAGGCCTGGCCACAGCCTTTCCCTCCTCTTGCTCCACTGGGAGGGAGGTGCCTTGCTAACGCCTTCGTCCACTAGGGCAGCAGCACAGACCAGGCGTCCTGCTCCTGAGTGGAAGAAACATGTGCCTGGTACCTCCTCTGAAGGGACACCTCGCCCTCAGTGCTGCCTGTCATGTCCAGCACTCACTGGTTAGCACCTCTCTGGCCCCCACAGATGCCACAGGAAGGCTGCGACTTTGTCAACTTCCTCTTTGCTTGAAGAGCCCTTGCACACAGAAGGGGCAATAAAAAGGCACCCAGTGGTCCACCCAGCACAACCACAGCTCCCCTGTGCTGAGTACAAGTATGTGAGGGCAAAGATGCCTTTTCTACAACTCTTTATCATATGCAGATTGCCTCCCCACAGCTCCATCAGGCAGGTCCTATGAACACACCTGGTGTGGGAGGCGACCAGGACCCTACCTGGAAGCCAGACCTGGACCTCTCCAGTTGAGTCTCAGCTGCAACCCCGCTAGCCCACTTCCCACACCTGAGCAGCAAGGTGGAACACAGCACATGTGAAGCACAAGGTGCACAGTGGGCCAAGCACCCCCACAGCTTCTACAGGGTCTCCTGCTGCCCCACATGGTCAGAATGTCTCAGTCATGAGTGGGCACAAGGCTGTGGATTCTAGCTTTCTACACAGAATCTGAACAGAGGGTGCTCTGTGCTAGCTCCCAAGGGCGTCTGTTCAGAGAACAAGCCCCAGAAACAACAATCTGCTCCTGGTGTCAGTAACACTCTCATGCAGACCAGGATATCCAGGCTTTCTGGGTGCCACTCTATACCCACTGGTCACACTGGGGCAGCTCCTAACCTCCTCCTGGCCAGTAGACCTGCTATGTGCATGAGTATACTGTGGTTATGTGGCAGCACCCCAGGTGCAGGCTGGCTTTCCTGAGCCCGCACAGTTTGGGCTGTCCCAGGCACCACTTGTACCTGTCTTGACCACCTACCTCTTCAGGACAGATTCTGGGTTAGACAGAAATCATAAAGACGGCTCGGCGCCTATAGCTCAACCGGCTAAGGCGCCAGCCACATACACCTAAGGTGGTGGGTTCGAATCCC
>NW_003852640.1:275600-276701 GCF_000181295.1 Otolemur garnettii | reverse complement strand
AAAAAAAAAAAAAAAAAAAAAAAAAAAAAGAAATCATAAAGACAGGATAGGGCATGACAATGACCTCTGTGGCCGTGTCTACTGAGTCAGCAACTGTAACCTCGAGGTGGGGGTGAGTGGTCTGGGAAGGGAATGGGAAATACTGAAGGCAGGGCTCAGGCCCCCAAGGAAACCCTGGCATCACTGTGCAGTCACAGCTCTGTGACAGGCGTCTGGTTGGAGGAGCTAATGCTTTGCCAGGCCCCAGGAGCAGCTCCAGCACAGGGTGGCCCCGGAGCCACCTACCTGCCCCATCCATACTCACAACAAACTCCCGCGGCCTCCATGCCTCCAGACTGGAGCCCTGCAGGGCAGCTGCAGCACCCTCAGCCCTCCAAGTGGCGGCCATCAGCAGGCTGATCGGTCAGAAGCTGCACAAGTACTCGCACTCCAAGGCTAGGAGTGGACAGACATTTCCCCAGTGCCAAGTCTGCCATTCCCAAGAATAGACACACACCACTGAGTAAGCCTCTGGAGAAGAACAGGTGGGTTCCTATCCAGGGAACCCCCAGAGGGATGTTGTGGTCAAGGAGAGATGGGCCCAGGGTCAGGGCCTGCAGGACCAGGAAAGACAGTAATGAATGGGGCAGCACCTATGGCTCAGCGGGTAGGGCGCCAGCCCCATATGCCCAGGGTGGTGGGTTCAAACCCGGCCCCAAACTGCAACAAAAAATAGCTGGGCGTTGTGGCGGGTGCCTGTAGTCCCAGCTACTTGGGAGGCTAAGGCAAGAAAATCGTCTAAGCCCAGGAGTTGGAGGTTGCTGTGAGCTGTGTGACGCCACGGCATTCTACTGAGGGCGATAAAGTAAGACTCTCTCTCTACAAAAAAAAAGACAGTGATGAATGGAGCTGACCATGGGCTAAAGCTCTCTGCAGCATTTCATAAAGGCAAACCGAGATGGGTGGCTCCAGCTCGGGGCCCTGCAGGCTGTCTTCCTCAAGAGTAAGGAGCACCTTGGTCAGGATGATGGGCAGTTAACGTGAGACACAATTCTAAGGTTGATCATGAGAATAATCAAACAACACAGGAAAAGTTAAAAAGAAAGAAACTTTTATCTACCC
>NW_003852640.1:274110-275502 GCF_000181295.1 Otolemur garnettii | reverse complement strand
AAAAAAAAAAAAAAAAAAAAGACAAGGAGAGAGATATATGCATAAAACAAGAACTGAGACCCACATGCAACCTGAAGCCAGCAGCCTGGACACAGACGGACTGATTCTCCCTTGACAGGGACTACACAGGTGCAGTAGGTCCCAACCACAGTGCAGGGGTGCCAAAGGAGCTGAGGCTGACTACTGAGGGCTTGCAGATTCTTGCCAGTTCTAGAAAATTGCAGATAAATGTGAGACACTGTCTAAACACCCCTGCGGTCCCCTCTGCCTGCAGGAGACCCTCCTGTTATGGCTTCTGCCTATGAAGCCTCATCAAAGGCTGAACCTCAAGTGATAGAGTCATAGCAACTGCCAGGCCCGCCCTACCCTGCCATACTGGCTGGAAGGGTCTATGACAGCTCTACCAGAAAAGTCTCTGTCCCACCCAAGAAGAGGCTCCAGTTTCAGGTACGAGGAGACCAGCCCACAGCCCTTACCAGAGTCTGGAATGAACACTTAGACTTGTCACTATAATGAACAAGATGGCTTTGACCAGGCCCTGATATAGAATAAATGAGTACCACTACTAGATAAAATACTAATTTTTTAAACTTTTCAAACCCACTGATGAGTTGACAAGAAAATTCAAAAACTCAGAGGGGAAAAACTGAGGAAAACTAGGAGCCTGAAGAAATGGAAGGGCAGCAAAACAGTCTGGTATCAGAAGGCCTGGTAGCAGCTGACCTTGCACTTGCCTTTTTTAAAACAAAGAAAGTGGGGAAGCGAAGAGAAAGCCTGGGATGTCCCAGGTGCCAATCCCCTTGGGATACCAGGGGGTTTTAAGGTAAACTAACCTCATCCTCAGGGTCTCTCAAGAGAAACCCAGTCACAGCTCTTCTGGCTCCAGAAAGCCAGGATGGTACAAACACAGATAACTGGCAAAGTTTGTGCATGGGATGAAGTATCAGGATCAAATATTCTAAGATGTTTGAATTAGGCTCAGCGCCTATAGCTCAGCAGCTAGGGCGCCGGCCACATAGACTAGGGCTGGCAGGTTCGAACCCGGGCCTGCCAAACAATGACAACTACAACAAATAAAACAGCCAGGGCTAAGGGTCCGAAGCAGTGATTACGGCATCAGCCACATGGGTTCAAAACGGCCCCGGTTAAACAACAATTACAACTGTAACAAAAAATAGCCAGACACTGTGGCAGGTGCTGGTAGTCCCAGCTACTCGGGAAGCTGAGGTAAGAGAATTGCTTGGTACACCTAAGGTGGCGGGTTTGAATCCCCAGCCTGGACCCCCCAAACAACAATGACGGCTGCAACCAAAAAACAGCCAGGCGTTGTGGCGGGCGCCTGTGGTCCCAGCTACTTGGGAGGCGGAGGCAGGAGACTCGCTTGAGCCCAGG
>NW_003852640.1:265679-273997 GCF_000181295.1 Otolemur garnettii | reverse complement strand
CCAAAGAGTTTGAGGTTGCTGTGAGCTGTGATGCCATAGCACTCTACTTAGGGCAACATAGTGAGAGACTCTGTCTCAAAAAAAAAAAAATAAAAAAAATCTTTGAATTATTTGCAGGAAGGAAAAATTACTGATTAATTTTATATACTAATAAATGAATGCATGTTAAAATAATGAAGGCAACTGCTATGGAAGCTGAGTGAATAAATTCTAATGTAGTAGAGAATAAATTAGACAAAAATTAACCAATCCAAAAGTCAAGAAAAATGCCAGGCACGGTGGCTAACACCTGTAGTCCCAGCACTTTGGAGGAGGAGGTGGGTAGATTGCCTGAGTTCACAGGTTCAAGACCAGCCTGAGCTGGTCTAAAAATAGCCAGGCGTTGGGCGGCACCTGTGGCTCAGTGGGTAGGGCACTCGCCCCCATATACCAAGGGTGGCAGGTTTGAACCTGGCCCCAGCCAAGCTGCAACAAAAAAATAGCCAGGCGTTGTGGCAGGCACCTGTAGTCCCAGCTGCTCAGGAGGCTGAGGCAAGAGAGTTGCCTAGGTCCAGGAGATGGAGGTTGCTGTGGGCTGTGATGCCACGGCACTCAACTGAGGGCAATGGAGTGAGACACTGTTTCTAAAAAAATTAAAAAAAAAAGCCAGGTGTTGTGGTGGGTACCTGTAGTCCTAGCCACTTGGGAAGCTGAGACAAAAGAATCACTTAAGCCCAAAAGTTTGAGGTTGTTGTGAGCTGTGACACCTTGGCACTCTACCTAGGGTGATAGCTTGAGACTCTGTCAAGAAAGAAAGAAAGACAGACAAAAAGAACAAAAGAAGAAAGAAAGAAACCTGTTTCCTAAATAATACAGAATACAAAGTAAGATGGCAGAAATAAATTCAAATATAATAATAACAAAAATGTAAATGGACCAATGGGCTAGTGAAGACAAGGGTTATCAGACAGGATTTTTAAAGATACAGACATCTGTTTTCATAACATCTAAAACATGAGGACATGAATTTCTGAAATTGAAAAATGGAAAAGACAAAGCAGGTACAGCTCTGTCAGCACTGGCAAAAGGGCACTCTGTAAACAGGTGCCTCATAACACCCAGGGAGGTGACCCTGGGCCTGGGGCTCAGCCTCACAGCACAGAAAGCAGGACAGACAAGTGGACAAGGAGGATTGGGAGGGCTTAATATCTGCAAGGACAGAGGGGACAACTGGATAGGCAAGGCTGTGTCGTGTAGGCGTGGAAAGAACTGTGCCCAGAGACAGAAAACACTGGCGCTTTCACTGTCCCTGGAATGTTTCTGAAACTGACCACATACCAGAGCATAAAGCAAGCTCTCAACAAATGTCAAAGAGGGGCACCACCCAGGCAGGGTCCAGCTCTAATGAACCACGCCAGGGTCTGGGGCAAGAAGAGAACACTGACAAGCAGGCAGATAGAGGACAGGAGCTGCCCACCCAGCGAGTGACAGTGAGTGAGAACCAGGCCTTTGCCAACAGTGAAGAAAACAGAAAGAAAAAGGAACAGCAGGGTAGTGTTCAAAAAGTTACCAGCAACCAGGTGGCGCCTGTGGCTCAGTGAGTAGGGCACCAGCCCTATATACTGAGGGTGGCAGGTTCAAACCCCGCCCCGGCCGGACTGTAAAAAAAAAAAAAATAGCTGGGCATTGTGGCGGGAGGCTGAGGCAGGAGAATCACCTAAGCCCAGGAATTGGAGGTTGCTGTGAGCTGTGTGACATGATGGCACTCTACCTAGGGCAATAAAGTGAGACTCTGTCTCAAAAAAAAAAAAAAAAAAAAAAAAAAAGTTACCAGGAACCACAGGGCAGATACAGAGTCCTGGACATTCCAGCAGGGCAGGTGTGTCCACAGGGGCCAGAGCTGGAGAGCTGACCAGCAAGGGCCCTGCCTATGGGTCCAGCCTCCTATCACAACTGCCACCTCAGAGGAAGCCCAAAGTACCTCACACAGGGCTCCCAGAGCAAAGTCACCTTCCACTGACCTATAAATAAAGCAGGGACCATACGAGGTCACCATGATGACCACAGTAGTCTGCACCAATTAATAACATCATGTTAGACTGACTAAGCTCATGACTCAGCCACCTACACCATTATAATGAGACCACCTCACACTAAACATATAGTGTATGCTATGCTTTGGACAAAAGAATAAATCATGAGAAAAAAATAACCTTCTCTGTGTAAAATAATCATCATCTCAACAACTAAGTTTACATGAACAGAGGAGGAAGGACAAGAAGGGTAAACCCATAACTCTGGCACCCTGTTCCCCTCTCCTAACCCGCAGAATGCCAGTGAAGACGCCAGCCCCCCCAGAGCTATCTCCACTTATGAACCCATACTGACTCAGTCACACAAGCAAAGCCACAACCAGCCCATGCCCTGGCTGCCTCATTTACTGAGCACCTACTGAATACTTGTCTGGTAGTCTTTGCTACCCTGATCTTGGCACTGGAGAGACTGACCCCCCTTGGCCCGTGTCTGCCCTCCAGCTCAGAAGCTCAAGATGCTTCTGCTGGGCTTTTCACAACTGCCCCTCCTCTGAGACCCTCTTTCCCTGGTGTTTGACTGGGGACCCCTAAAACATGGCCATGAGACGGCTGCAACAAGGAGGCAGCACTGAGGTGGGACAATAGGCACCCGCAAGGCGAGGCCTAAGGCTCAGTGGTTAGAATGCACATGCACCAGGGAAGGCAGGTGCAAACCCAGCCCGGGCTTACTAAAACAACAATGCCAACTGCAACAACAACAAAAATAGCCAGGCACTGTGGCGGGTACCTGTAGTCCCAGCTACTTTGTAGGCTGAGGCAAGAGAATCACCTAAGCCCAGGAGTTGGAGGTTGCTGTGAGCTGTGACGCCACTACCAAGGGCAACACAGTGAGACTCTGTCAAAAAAACAAAGGCAGTGCCTGTGGCTCAGTGAGTAGGGTGCCAGCCCCATAGACTGAGGGTGGCGGGTTCAAACCAGGCCCTGGCCAAACTGCCAAACTGCAACAAAAAATAGCCAGGTGTTGTGGTAGACACCTGTAGTCCCAGCTACTTGGGAGGCTGAGGAAAGAGAATCGCCTAAGCCCAGGAGTTGGAGGTTCCTGTGAGCTGTGATGCCTCAGCACTCTACCCATGGCAATAAAGTGAGACTCTGTCTCTTTAAAAAAAAAGTACCCCCAAAGCTGCAGAACAGTCCCCTGCTGGGATGAGGTCTGGGCTTATGGCTTATTGGGCCATCTTTGTCCCCAGTGGGGAGAGGATTCCTGAAGAAACACAAGGAAGCAAAAGTGAAAAACGGAGAAAAGAAGGAGCTCCTGGTACCTGATGAGCCACCCTGGGGGCCCCTCATGGAGGAGCTGGGCTGTGGCTGGCCCCTACCCCCCGTACTGTGTCACTCAGCAGCCACCATCCTTTGTGAAGACCAGACAAGAGAGTCCCCTTTTCCAAAGCCCTCACCTCAGCAAACAAACCTTTCAGGGGGGTTTGCCAGCCCACAACGGGTCAGCTCACAGAAGCCCACACCCCCTCTACAGGACCACCTGACACTTCACACCTCTTGGCCAGCAAAGGCGCCTCACCCCAATCAGAGCCCAGGGAGGACTATTAAAACCCAGGCTGTGGGGTGGTGCCTGTGCCTCAGTTGGTAGGGCGCCGGCCCCATATACCAAGGGTGGCCGGTTCAAACCCAGCCCCAGCCAAACTGCAACAAAAAAATAGCTGGACATTATGGTGGGCGCCTGTAGTCCCAAGCTACTCAGGAGGCTGAGGCAAGAGAATCGCCTAAGCCCAGGAGTTGGAGGTTGCTGTGAGCTGTGTGATGCCCCAGCGCTCTACTAGGGTGATAGAGTGAGACTCTGTTTCTACAAAAAAAATAATAATAAAATTTAAAAAAAAATAAGAAGTAAAAAATAAAACCCAGGCTCTGGGCCCGACTACAACTGTTCTGACTCAGTGGCCCTGAATGGCCTGAGTTCCCAAGGAAACTGGGGCTTCTGGCCTTGGACCCACTGGAAGGGCCAAAGCTGACCACAGGCAATGACCTGTATTTCCCAGCTTCAATGGTCAAAACACAGGCTCTGACCAGGACCTGACCATTAGTGCAGGAGATGACACTCGGCTACAGCAGGGTTAATGGACAGAGCAGAGAGGGACTGGGCCACAGGACAGAGCTACAACACAGCCAGAATAGCAGCACAAACTCTCTCAGAACTGGAAGGACAAATGCATCATTACAGTGGGAGATTTAAAACTATCTCTCTCAATAACTCATAGAATGAGCAGACAAAAAAGAAAAAAACAGTGACCTAGAAGGATGTTTTGTGACTACAGCAGAGCATCTACCTTCTACCTCATGGGGTATCTGTTACTGTAGCTGCCAAATCCTCCTGTCAGGGCCTACACTGAGCTCACCCTCATGGGGCCCACAAGCCCCACTCGCCCACATCTTGTCACCACTGTACATCCTTAGTGACATCATGGTAGCTGCTGCTGGGACACAGTTCAATCTGCACCCCGTGATTACTGCCCAGCACACGTCCTGTGTTTGCTGCCAGTGCCTCAGTTTTCCCATTCTCTGCAGTCGTCCACCCTGGACGATCTCTCTTGTGGACATTTTCTGTACATTCAGAATACGCACAGAATGTACACATCACAAGTATGTGGACTACAAATGCCCTGCGCTAGAGGCAGCCACAGCTCTCAGTGATGTTTTTGGTAAAAGAGAGCTCACCACTGCCCTGCCATCCTCAGGCACAGACAGAGCTGCAGCGGGCTGGCGAGCCCTGGAGGAGCAGGGTGCAGGGTGGACGACATGTGAGGGGTTCGTGCTGCAAGTACTACCCACACACTCCAGCCCAGCAGCTATTAAGATAGACATAGGAGTCTGTGGTTCAGGAATAGGTACAAGTTTGGACACAGATTTTAGAAAAACAGGTTGAAAACGTTGAACTTCCACTTCTCTTTTTCTTTTTTGTAGAGACAGAGTCTTACTTTATCGCCCTCGGTAGAATGCCTTGGCATCACACAATTCACAGCAAACTCCAACTCCTGGGCATAGGCGATTCTCTTGCATCAGCCTCCCAGTAGCTGGGACTACAGGTGCCCGCCACAATACCAGGCTTTTTTGTTGCAGTTTGGCCGAGGCCAGGTTCAAACCCTCCACCCTTGGTATATGGGGCCGGCGCCCTACCCACTGAGCTATAGGTGCCGCCCACTTCTCTTAACCAACAAAAATGGCAGCTTTGTGTGTTTCGCAGACAGTGTCTGCAAGCCTGAGCATGAGACATGTGCTGGCAAAGATGCTCCAGGGAATGAGAGGTGGAGGGGCAAAGATTCCCACTGGGTTGGGCACAGATGCCAGAGACTCAGGAGGGACTAAGAGCAACAGGGTTAGGAAAGGTGGCCCCAAGACATGGGCTGAGGAGCAGACCTCACTGAGACGGGGCAGCCTGATAGCGTGGGAAGAGCATGCAAGGGGCCTGGTATCATCCACCAGGCTGCATGAGCACAGTGCACAAAGGCAGAATCCCCATGCACAGACACACGTGCAGAACACACAAGCCCATGCACAGGGCCTCCTGCCTCAGCCTCCCCAGTAGCTGGGACATAGCTGCCGCCACTACACTCAGCTGGTTTTTCTATTTTTAGTAGAGACAGGGTCTTGCTCTTGCTCAGGTCTCATGAGCTCAAGGGATCCTCCTTCCTTGGTCTCCCACAGTGGGAAAATGTAAACTTACAATCACATTACCTTGGTTGATTTGTGTTTTCACTGATGGGGGCTACAAGCTAAAAATCTTAAGCCCTCAAACTAAAAAGACCTCCTTTTGGCTCGGCGCCTATAGCTCAACCGGCTAAGGAGCCAGCCACGTACACCTAAGGTGGCGGGTTTGAATCCCCAGCCCAGACCCACCAAACAACAATGACGGCTGCAACCAAAAACTAGCAGGGTGTTGTGGCGGGCGCCTGTAGTCCCAGCTACTTGGGAGGTGGAGGCAGGAGACTTGCTTGAGCCCAGGAGTTGGAGGTTGCTGTGAGCTGAGATGCCACGGCACTCTACCCAGGGGGACAGCTTGAGGCTCTGTCTCAAAATAAATAAATAAATAAAAAAGACCTCCTTTTGACTAAAGGGACCCCAGAAAAATCCTAAAACTCAGTTGCTGGCTATGAAAGGAAGGCAGATCTGACACACCTCATTACATCCCTCTTCCTTTTGGAGTTTAGACACAACAACTGACCAGCATTAATGTTAAAACCAAGACCGTAACACTGACAAAACAGTGCCAATAAGATACTAAATTATTTGCAAGGCAACTGTTAAGTGACGCACATAGACCGTCAACCTGCTTGAGTCAGTATGTTGTGCCTTATCTGCCATTAGTAGACCTCTTCAACCCACACATTCCTTCCTAATGACTCCAAATTTTTAGACAAAACTCTCAACCAAAAGCCAATCAAAGACTCTCTAAATCCACCTGGGGGATGGATTGTTGAGAGCACTGATTTACAACCTTATGGCCAGGCATAGTGGCTCACGCCTGTAATAGCACTCTGGGAGGCCAAGGTGGGTGAACTGCTTGAGCTCCAGCCTGAGCAAAAAGCAAGACCTTTGGCTCAGCCGGCTAAGGAGCCAGCCACGTACACCTGAGGTGGCGGGTTCGAATCCCCAGCCCAGACCCACCAAACAACAATGACGGCTGCAACCAAAAATAGCCCCAGCTACTTGGGAGGCAGAGGCAGGAGACTCGCTTGAGCCCAGGAGTTGGAGGTTGCTGTGAGCATGATGCCATGGCACTCTTCCCTGGGGGAAAGCTTGGGGCCCCATCTAAAAAAAAAAAAAAAAAAAGGCAAGACCCTGTTTCTACTAAAAATAGAAAAACTGAGGCAAGAGGATCACTTAGGCCAAAAAGCTGGAGGCTGCTATGAGCTATGATGCCACAGCACTCTATCCAGGGCAACAGCTTGAGGCTCTGTCTCAAAAATTAAAAAAATAAAGGCTCAGCGCCTGTGACTCAAGCAGCTAAAGCACCAGCCACATTCACTAGCCTGGGCCGCCAAACAACAATGACGGCTGCAACCAAAAAATAGCCAAGTGGGGCATTGCCTGTGGCTCAAAGGAGTAGGGCACCAGTCTCATATGCCGGAGGTGGCGGGTTCAAACCTGGCCTGGACAAAAACTGCAAAAGAAAAAGAAGAGGAAGAAAAATAGCCAGGCGTTGTAGTGGGCGCCTGTAGTCCTAGCTGCTTGGGAGGCAGAGGCAGGCGAATCGCTTGAGCCCAGGAGTTGGAGGCTGCTGTGAGCTATGATATTACAGCACTCTACCCATGGCCATAGCTTGAGGCTCTGTCTCAAAAAATAAATAAAAATTTAAAAATCCACCTATGGGTTCAGCACCTATAGCTCAGCAGCTAGGGCGCCAACCACATCCACCAGAGCTAAAGGGTTTGAATCCAGCCCAAGCCTGCCAAACAATGACACTACAAAGCCAGGTGTTGCCGTGGGTGCCTATAGTCCCAGCTATATGGGAGGCTGAGGCAAGAGAATCACGTAAGCCCAAGAATTTGAGGTTGCTGTGAGCTATGACCCAACAGTACTCCACCCAGGGTGACATAGTAAGACTCTGTCTCAAAAAAAAAAATCCATGAAGGCAAAAAGTGGAAACCAAGTAAACACATGTATATGTAAAAAAATAAAAATAACTTAAAAAAAAAATGGGTGGTACCTGTGGCTCAAGGACTAGGGCACTGGCCCCATATACCAGAGGTGGCGGGTTCAAACCTGGCCCAGGCCAAAAACTGCAAACAAAAAAGAAAAAAACAAAAACAAAAATTCCACCTACCACCTGTAAGCCACTACTTTGAGATGTCCCGCTTTTTCAGACTAAACAAATGTGCACCTCCCATGAGCTAATTTATGGTTTTACCTGCGATTGCTGTTTCCCTAAAATGTACACTGCCTTGGGACTACTTAACTTGATCCTTACTTCTATGAAATGTAGCTTGTGGAATGTGCCCGGAACCATACCAACATAGAGCTCTGTGAGGCTTTCAGTGAGGTCCCCAAACACTGCAGACCTGTATGCACATGCATCATCCTACAGTTCAAAGTACAAATCAAAGAAATGGAAAAATCCCCTCTCAAGACCAAGTTAATTTAGCATGAAAATGTAATTGATGATCAAAATGTAAAGCATAAAACAGGGGTTTAGAGCAGTGCCTCTAGCTCAAGGAGTAGGGCGCTGGCCCCATATGCCAAAGGTGGCGGTTCGAGCCCAGCCCTGGCCAAAAACTGCAACAACAACAACAACAACAA
>NW_003852640.1:264178-265554 GCF_000181295.1 Otolemur garnettii | reverse complement strand
AAAAAAAAAAAGGTCAATGCATACTTTTCATGATACTCAACACCACAGATTAGCAAAAGTTCCCACAAAATCAGTGTGCAGCCTGCAGGTTGGACACCCCTGGTGTAAAACCCCAGGTTAAACCTCTGCTGGCATTAATAGCTCCCTTGCTTCAGAAGTGCAGGGGGAGAGGGTGTCCCAGTGTGTGGGAGTTCACTGAAACAGCACAGAACTAAGGGCAGGACAGATGTTGTGTGGCCTCATCAATACAGTTGTGATTATTACTTGTGAGGTAATTAGAATAAAGTAATTTTCCTCCTCCCCTCCAAAAAAAAAAAAAAAACCCAAGGGTAAATGAGGAATATTGTGGAAGGAATAAGAAAAATGACGATGGAAAGAGAATACAGAACTGCAGAAACTCTGCACACCAGGCCAAGGTGCTGCCACCTCCCGCTCTGGTGGCAAGGTGAAGGCCCTAGTGAAGCAGGACGCCCATGGCATTAGAGGACTTGCCCTGGAGATTATGGAAACAGATACCAACATTGCTAAATCCCATTTTAACTTCATCAGCACAATGAATCATGCATAACACCTTTTACCTTTAATCAAATTAGCCTTGTTTATAAAGAGTCAAGGTGCCTCCCAGCTCTGGTATACTGCTGGGGTCTCCCCCACTGTCACATGCTGGAAGGTATTTCTGTGCCCCACGGCTAAGCAGTCTCCATTGTTTTGGTGAAAACATTTCAGTAACTTCCATGAAAAGAAAGAATGGGAGCTATTAATAAATTCTGAGGACTGGCTTGACTCCCGTAGATCAGTGGTTGGTGCGCCAGCCACATATACTGGGGCTGGCAGACCTGCTAAACAATAACTGCAACAACAACAAAAAATGGTCCAGTAGTGTGGCAGGCTCCTGTGGTCTGGACTGCTCAGGAGGCTAAAGCAGAATTGCTTAAGCCCAGGAGTTTGAGATTACTGTGTGCTATGGTGCCAAGGCACTCTACCGAGAGCAACACAGTGAGACTGTCTCAAAAAATAAATAAATAAATAAATTCTGAGGACTTTAATAATTTCAATGGGTAAAAAATATTACATTGGGCAGTGCTGATGGCTCAAGGAGTAGGGCACTGGTCCCATATGCCAGAGGTGGTGGGTTCAAACCCAGCCCTGGCCAAAAACTGCAAAAAAAAAAAAAAGAATTATTACATTGAAAATTATCTTCCATCAGAATTCTGAACTTACTGCTTCATGACTTCTAAATTTCAGAATTGCTACTAAGAAGTCCAAAGTTATTCTTATTCTTGATTCTAAAACGTGACCCTGTGTCTTCCTGAAAGTCTTCTGAAGCTTCTTCTTGGCCTTAATATTCTAGAATTTCTTTTTTTTTTTTTTTTTTT
>NW_003852640.1:261212-263431 GCF_000181295.1 Otolemur garnettii | reverse complement strand
CGCCACCTTAGGTGTACGTGGCTGGCGCCTTAGCCAGTTGAGCTATAGGCACCGAGCCGTCACTTTTTCTTAACTTGGTTTTTTTTTTGTTTTTGAGACAGAGTTTCACTATGTCACCCACAGCAACCTCCAACTCTTGGGCTTAAGCAATTTTTTTTGTTGCAGTTGTCACTGTTTACCTGACCCAGGCTGGGTTCAAACCCACCAGCCTCGGTGTATGTGGCCAGCACCCCACTCATTGAGTTACAGGTGACTTTCTCTTAACTTTGTATTTGTGCATCTGTGTTTATATTGATGACTGGGCCTCCAAACTGGAAGTGCGCTACACATCCAGAAGAGCCCACCACCAAGAGAAAGGTGATGATAATGGAAACAAAAGTATAAATAATTAAAAGTTCAGAGAAAGTCCAGACGTTGTCACTCATTGAGAAAGTGTCAGGCTTCAACTACTGACTGTCAGGACAA
This sequence comes from Otolemur garnettii, assembly GCF_000181295.1. Classification (NCBI taxonomy): domain Eukaryota; kingdom Metazoa; phylum Chordata; class Mammalia; order Primates; family Galagidae; genus Otolemur; species Otolemur garnettii. The sequence continues at coordinate 262,966 of NW_003852640.1, read as the reverse complement.
CTATCAAGGACAAGGTAACAATAAAGGAAGGCAACAAGGCAGCTCCAGTGAAAGCACCAATTATTACTAAGCAGCAGAGTGGACTAATTATAGAAAGGGAAAGCTTATTACCTCTTTGGTTAGAAGACTGAAATAAGCATAACATTCCTGCTAGTCTAGCACTGATGTAACATTAGGTGAATACTAACCTTTTTTTTTTTGAGCCAGAGCCTCATTTTCTTGCCCTGGTAGAGTGCCATCACAACATAGGTAACAGCAACCTCAAACTCCTGGGCTCAACAGATCCTCCTGCCTCAGCCTCCCTAGTAGCTGGGACTATGGGTGCCCACCTCACAAGGTGGGTCTTGCTCTTGCTCAGACTGGTCTCAAACTCCTGAGCTCAAGCGATCCACCTGCCTCAGCCTCCCAGAGTGCTGGGATCACAGGCGTGAGCCACCTTACTCAGCTAATCTTTAATATATTTTTTAGGCCAGGCACAGTGGCTCTCACCTGTAATCTCAGCACTCTGGTAAGCCAAGGCAGGAGGATCCCTTAAGCTCAGGCGATCAAGACCAGCCTGGACAAGAGTGAGACCCTGTCTCTACTAAAAATAGAAAAACTAGCCAGGTTTTGTGGTGGGCACCAGTAGTCCCAGCTACTTGAGAGGCTGAGGCAGGAAGATCACTTGACCCAAGTGTTTGAGGTTGCTATGAGCTGTGATATCACCACGGCACTCTAGCCAGGGTGAGAGTGTAAGACAGTCTCAGAAATTTTCTTAAATATTCCCTATCTTCTATCTAAACTTTCTGTATGAGTTTGTTTTTGTTTTGTTTGTTTGAACTAAATGAAAGAGAATAGTACAGGGGTATGATTATCATTATTACAGCATTATGCTGCACTATTCTTATCACGTATGAGCCATTACAGTATTGCTGTTGCTACTATTATCCTCATATATGTGCTCTTCACCAGGAATCTGAGTTACATACAAATCCCAGTGTTGACGTCCTCAGGAATGTGTCTTGTCTGTGACCTGGGACTGCCTGACGGTGCCAGTGACCTCGTCTTGTTGATGTATCCTGTTCCCTCTATGCCATTTCTGAGACTTTGATCATCCAGGTGTTGGACTGCTTTGACTGATCCATTAATCTCCTCTACTACTTCACAGCTCTAAATCCTTGTCCTACTTTCTGAGAGATTCTCAACTTTTTCTGAAAGCCCTTATGCTGCTGGGAAGTCTCTTTTTTTGAACTCTACAAAGTATAATTATTTCATGCAATGTTACAGATTTGGAGATGTATTTATCATTTTGTTTACCATTCCTTTTTGCATCTCATTATTAACTTTTAAAACATTTTCCTTCAGCGGACACAAGGCTCACGCCTTTAATCCCATCACTCTGGGATACTAAGGACTGCTTGAGCTCACAAGTCTAAGACCAGCCTGAGCAAAACTTTAGACCCCATCTCTACTAAAAACAGAAAAATTGTGGCAAGAGGATCACTTGAGCCCAAGAGTTGGAGGTTGCTGTGAGCTATGATACCTCAGCACTCTACCCATGGTGACAGATTGAGACTCTGTCTCAAAAAATAAAAAAAAATTTTACTTCCTTGAAGTTTACCTCTTAGAAGCATTTTTTTTTTTTTTTTTTGTAGAGACAGTCTCACTTTTTCGCCCTTAGGTAGGGTGCAGCGGAGTCGCTCCAGCAACCTCCAACTCCTGGGCTTAGGCGATTCTTCTGCCTCAGCCTCCCAAGTAGCTGGGACTACAGGCAC
>NW_003852640.1:259197-260968 GCF_000181295.1 Otolemur garnettii | reverse complement strand
TTTCCGAGCCAGAGTCTTACTATGTCACCCTCGGTAGAGTACCATGGTGTCACATCTCACAGCAACCTCAAACTCTTGGGCATAAGTGATTCTCTTGCCTCAAGCTTCCCAAGTAGCTAGGATGACAACCACCTGCCACAACACCTGGCTGTATTTCTGTTGCAGTTGTCATTGTTATTTAGCAGGCCCGGGCCAGGTTCCAACCCCGCAGCCCCAGGGTATGTGGCCAGCACCCTAACCACTGAGCAAGAGGCACCAAGCCTTCAGCCCTGTTCTTAAAGGGTCTAAGCAGACAAGCTGTGTTTCTCAGGATCAAGATGAACATCACTATTTCTGGTCTTGCTGTTACTTCTGAGAAAGCTGCTGGTTGTCAATACTGCTGACACGACTCTGGACAGCCTCCCACTTCTGGCTGCTTTGAAAATCCTCTCTTAAGTCATTGGTGTCTTGAAACTGCATTGTGAGCAGGTCTCCACATCGATTTCTTTTATTTATCCATTTGAAATAAACAGCATTTCTATTACATATAGATTCAAATCTTATCAATTCCAGAATATTTTTCAGGCAGCAGCTCTTCAAACACTGCTGCTTCTCTTTTCTATTTTCTCCTGTGGGGCTGACATCAAATGCATCTTAAGCTTGTGCCTCTGTTTCAATAACTCCTCTACATCACCCATCTAATTAACTATCTTCCAATTAGTCCACAAAGTCTCTTAGCTATGTATAATCGCATATTTAATCTGTTGGCTAAATTTTAAAATTTCAGTTATTTGTTTCTAGAGATTCTATTTGCTATCTTTTAAGTCCTCCTAGTCAATCCTGTTATTATCTTCTCTACTCATCTTTGTGGTTCTTTCTTTTCTCTTTCTTAAGTCCCTGGTGCGTCTAATTTTTAGTTTCAAGCATTCCATAGCACAAAGAGGATGTGTCTTCAGTATTCTTCTCTACAACACAGAACCTGGCTTTCTCAGCTCTGCTAAGAAAATTATCACTTACCCATCTGCTTTGCAGCTTCCAAAACTTTATTGCTATTATCTGCTCTCCCACTTTACCCATCCTTGTGAGGCTGACTTTTTAAAACATCACTTTAGTGTTCATTTAGCAGGTGTTGGAAAAGAGCAGAATCATGCACACACATACACACATGCGCCTCCAATCTGCCATCCTTACCTGGAAGCCAACACACTTTAAAATTACCTTCAGCATAAAAAACCGAACTGGAGTTAGACTTGACAATACTTTTGAATTAATTTAAATTTCATTTCTAGGCTCAGTGCCTGTAGCTCAAGCAGCTGGGGCGCCAGCCATATATGCTGGACCTGATGGGTTCAAACCAAAACAACAATGACACCTATAACCAAAAATAGCAGGGCGTTGTGGAGGGCACCTATAGTGCCAGCTACTTGGGAGGCTAAGGCAAGAGGATCGCTTAAGCCCAAGAGTTTAAGGTTGCTGTGAGCTGTGACGCCACAGCACTCTACCCAAGGCAACAGCTTGAGACTCTGTCTCAAAATAAATAAATAAGTAAATGATAAATTTCATTTCTAATATATAAATTTCAAATATAAAAGAAATAACTTGTTGAATCATTATCTATTAACATTAATCATATTACTAATAAAGGCACACACTGCAGATGTCTTCCTGGTTAGCATTTCTTGATGGAACAACTTTTGGTTTTTGATAGTTTGTTAGTTCATGAATCATATGATTCTTCCAATATGTACTTCCATCAGTGGATATAGGGATAAATTTTTTTTTTTTTTTTTTT
>NW_003852640.1:250958-258263 GCF_000181295.1 Otolemur garnettii | reverse complement strand
GGAGTTGGAGGTTGCTGTGAGCTGTAATGCCACGGCACTCTGCCCAGGGGGACAGCTTGAGGCTCTGTCTCAAAAAAAAAAAAAAAAAAAAAAAGGAGTATTTCTCTGGCCAGGTGCGGTGGCTCACACCTATAATCCCAGCCCTTGGGAAGCTGAGGCGGGTGGACTGCCTGAGCTCACGAGTTCCAGACCAACCTGAACAAGAGCAAGAGCAAGACCCCATCTCTAAAAAAATTTCCCAGGCAGGGGCAGACATCTGTACTCCCAACTACTCAGGAGGCTCAGGCAAAAGAATCACTTGAGCCCAGGAGTTAGAGGTTACTGTGAGCTGTGATGCCACTGCACTCTACCCAGGGCAACAAAGTCAAACTCTGTCTCCAAAAAAAAAAAAAGGGGGTGGTGCCTGTGGCTCAAAGAAGTGAGGTGCTGGCCCCATATGCCGGAGGTGGAGGGTTCAAACCCAGCCCCAGCCAAAAACTGCAAAAAAAAAGAATTTTCCTCTTAGTGGTCTGGTGATCAATAAGCCATCTTTAAAGCACTTACATCCTAACACAACAGCATATTTCTTTTTCTAATTTTTTTTCTACAGATAGGTCTCTCTCTGTCACCTAAGCTAGACTACTGTAGCAGTAGCCTAGCTCACTGCAACCTCCAATTCCTGGATTGAAGCATCCTCCTGCTTCAGCCTCCTCAGTAGCTGGGTCTACAGGTGCCTGCCACCCCACCCAGCTGATCTTTTCATTTTTTTGTAGAGACAGGGTCTCGCTGATATTGCTCAGTATAGTCTCAACCACCTGGCCTGAAGCCCTGCTTCTTATATAAAAATGTTTTACTGGTGTTCTGGTTGTATTTTTAAAAACTGGTTGGACTGACACATAATGAATTATTGATTTTACTATTTAATATGAAAAAGACTCAGCATTTTCATGCAAAATGTCAGGTTTTCAGGAATAGATTAGGAGTGTTAGACAAGAGATACCCAAACATGTGTTCTTTGTAGAATACATTGCAAGTGTTATGCAGAAAGTAGTGAACTCTGTTTCTGACAAAAAGCAGATGAAGTAATCTGTGCCCTATCAAATGTTTCCTTATGTCAGGGATTTGCTAAACACAGATAAATTCAAACAAGCTACCACTAGATTGCATTTTCTGACTGAGACCCTGCCCAGTTTCATACCATGGATTGACAGAAGGCAGTTTTCATGGCACTTGTACAAAGCTACATTTCAATACAGATTTAGCAAAAACAACAAAATAATGTTGAAGTGTTGCAATAAAAAACAGTGTTTTCTTAATAAACACCTATCGAGACAGATAAGCATCCCACAAAGTATTTTAATATAAACCTGAATTTTTGGTGCCATCCTGCTGCCCCGTGGGACATCTCCAAATGCTCTGCTATAGCTGTTTCCACTTCCTCAGACCTCAGTGTGCAAGAACATGCTCACTGTACTCTGTATACACATGCATTACTCCATTTCTCTTTCTTATGTACAGTGGTAAAATTAATACTCCACTAGGTATTTCTATTTCAGTCATCTTTGTATTCATCCTATCAGGTACAAAATTCAAAACACAACTTTTTCTTTTTTTTTTTTTTTTTTTTTTTTGAGACAGAGTCTCAAGCTGCCGCCCTGGGTAGAGTGCCATGGCATCATAGCTCACAGCAACCTCAAACTCTTGGGCTTAAGCAATCCTCTTGCCTCAGCCTTCCAAGTAGCTGGGTCTACAGGTGCCCACCACAACACCCAGCTATTTTTTGTTGCAGTTGTCTTTTTTGTTTAGCTGACCTGGCCGGCTCCAACCCACCAGCTTCCGTGTATGTGGGTGGTGCCCTAACCACTGTGCTATGGGTGGGCGCTGAGCCAAAACACAGTTTTTTCAACAAGACATTTTTTAAGATCAGGCATGGTGGCTCACCCCTGTAATCCTAGCACTCTGGGAGGCCGAGGTGGATGGATTACCTGAGCTTGGGAGTTGGAGAGCAGCCTAAGCAAGAGCAAGACCCTATCTCTATTAAAAATAGAAAAACTAGCCAGGCATGGTGGCCAGTACCTGTAGTCCCAGCTACTTGGAAGGCTGAGGCAAGAGGATCACTTGAGCCCAAGAGTTTTAGGCTGCTATGTGCTATAACACCACAAGACTCTACTGAGGGTGACAAGGTAAAACTCCATCTCAAAAAAAAAAAAAAAGACATTTTTCAATTTTAAGAGACACATCCAAGGCTTTGGAGATGCCTGTCCTCATCAAGCAGCATATCCATTCTCCTGTATCTGTGGATCCCTGCGCAGTCTCCATATGCCTGGACCCACTTTCATACCACTCTTGCAGGGATGTTCTGGGAGGCTGTGTCTGAGAGGTTTCATCTGTGCCACAGCATCACAGGTGGAAAGGCCATACTGGCTCCCAGCTCCCAATCTAAGGGTCCCACAGTGCTGATTACCAGCTCTGAAGGCAGCAAAAAGAGAGGGAAGAGGGAGGCGCCTGTTGCTCACTGAGTAGGGTGCTGGCCCCATATACAGAGGGTGGTGGGTTCAAGCCCGGCCCCAGCCAAACTGCAAGAACAACAACAACAAAAAGAGGGAGAAGAGGGAGGGGAAAGGGTAAAGGAGAGACTATCATACTTTTTGTGACCAGGCACCATTACACCTGTGATCCCAGCACTCTGGGAGGCTGAGGCAGGATGATGCCTTAAGCTCAGGAGTTGGAGACCAGTCTGAGCAAGAGTAAGACTCTGTCTCTACAAAGAAAAGAAAAATCAGCCAGGTGTGGTGTTATATGCCTATAGACCCAGCCACCTTAGAGGCTGAGGCAGGAGGATGGCTTGAGCTTGGGTGTTCAAGGCTACAAGGAGCTACAATTGGGCCACTGTACACTAGCCAGGGTGAAACCAACATCCTATCCCCAAAAAGGCAAATAAATAAAATAATAACAAAAATTAACTCTTTATGGAATATTGTAAAACCAGCTGCTATAATCTGTCAACTTGGAAGCAAAGCAACATGGAGAGGCAGGGACACAGGCTGCCACAGGCCAGTGACCAAACCAGACCACAGGACCATATCTTGTGCTCAGCTGGCACGGCCGCTAGAAAGGCAGGACACAAGCTGCCCACAGGCCAGTGACCAAGCCAGACCACCAGGACCCTACCTGTGGCCAGCTGGCACAGCCACTAAGTAAGGACACAGTGACCCTGCAGCCACAGGCCTCCAGCTCAGCCCAAGCTCACACATGCCCTCTGTACCTGCCCTGGCCCCTGTCTCCCGAGCACCACCCAAGTTCCACATGCACCATCCCCAGGACCCGCCTGTGACACTGTACACCCTGTACATTGCCCTCAGCTCACACTCGGCCTTTGTGGGGCTCTTCAAGAGCACAGCCTGAAATCTGAAAGGAACTCTATTCAGGAAACCAATGAGAAGGAGGAAGAACTGAGCCAGGGTCCCCCCAGCACCTGCCACAGACAAGGCTGGCCCTGCAGCAACACACAATGTCCCCTGAGGTGGAGGCAGGTATATGTATCTACCAGTTCTGTCCCCCACTAGCTGTCACCAGGTGTGCCTGTGAGACCTTGCCATAGCAGGACAAGGAACCTGCACAGGAGGATAGCACCTGCCACGGGCTCCGGGATAACAGCCACAACCCACCGCCCTTACCCTCAACCCCTCAGCCCTTTAGGTCACAAACCCAAACCTGGAAGGCCAAGGCTCAGAACACACCCAGGTTACAGAGCCCTGAGCAAGAAGTGTGTCCGATTTCATGCTGCTAGGTTTGTTATGGCAACAACTGGAAACTAAAAGTCATATAGGTATCTTCCCGCTCCTTAGAAAGCTCACAGTACAGCCCTTCCCCTTCTCTCCTGTGCTGCAAACCCCCTTCTCCTCTCAGCAAACACTTCCTACTCCCCACATATTAAGAAGAGCAGTCCACTGGCGGCACCCATAGCTTAGTTGGTGGGGCGCTGGCCACATACACCAAGGGTGGCAAGTTCAAACCTGACCCAGGCCAGCTAAACAACAATGACAAGTGCAACCCCCCAAAAAATAGCCGGGCATTGTGGCAGGAGCCTATAGTCCCAGCTATTTGAGAGACTGAGGCAAGAGAGGCAAGAGAATCACTTAAGCCCAAGAGGTGGAGGCTGCTGTAAGCTGTGACTCCATGGCACTCTACCCAGGGCAACAAAGTGAGACTCTTTTTTTTTTTTTTAGACAGAGTCTCACTATGTCGCCCTGGGTAGAGTGCCATGACTTCACACAGCTCACAGCAACCTCCAACTCTTGGGCTTAAGCGATTCTCTTGCCTCAGCCTCCCAAGTATCTGAGACTACAGGCGTCTGCCACAACCCCTGGCTATTTTTTGGTTATAGTTGTCATTGTTGTTTGGCAGGCCCGGGCTGGATTCGAACCTGCCAGCTCTGGTGTTATGTGGCTGGCACTTTAGCTGCTTGGGCTATAGGCGCTAAGCCAAGACTCTGCCTTAAAAACAAAACAAACAGCTCGGCGCCTATAGCTCAACCGGCTAAGGCGCCAGCCACGTACACCTAAGGTGGCGGGTTCAAATCCCCAGCCCGGACCCGCCAAACAACAATGACGGCTGCAACCAAAAAAAAAATAGCCGGGCGTTGTGGCGGGCGCCTGTAGTCCCAACTACTTGGGAGGCAGAGGCAGGAGACTCGCTTGAGCCCAGGAGTTGGAGGTTGCTGTGAGCTGTGAAGCCATGGCACTCTACCCAGGGGGACAGCTTGAGGCTCTGTCTCAAAAAAAAAAAACAAAAAACAAAACAAACAACAACAACAACAACAAAAAAAAACCCTGGAAACTCACACAGAAGGCACGGAAAAGCAAAAGTGAGATGCCACGCTAGGGAGTGGAGGCCGAGCACACGTCCCATGGTGCCCAAGAGAAGGAGACAGGAGACAGCAAGAACAATGTTTCAGGTCAAAGGCACTGTCCAGGCACCAGGTGAGGGTCTGAGAAAGTGAGTCCCCCTCTAGACTAGCTGCCACAAAGGACTGAGCATCCCCAAAGCAGCCAGAGATACAAGACTGTGATGGGAACAAAATGTGCACTCCAATTCCTGGATGCTGTTTCTGTGGATGGCAGAGACCTGACTTCCCTTCCTTGATCAGGGCTGGCCCAGACAAGTCAAGCCTGGTAAACACAACATGAGAAAACACTAGGCCTCAGAGGTCAGGCTGAAGAGGACACACAGGTGACCCTGAGGCCACCATGCTCGGATGACCCCAGGGGACAGTGAGCACCAGCAGTGCCTCCAGCTGCCCAGTCCCACACATGGAAAGCAAAGGGACCCTCCCCCAGCCTCCCAGTCCTGACTGCAGCCTCAGGAGACCTCATGCCAAGCTGCTCCTAAACTTCCCATCCACAGAAACCATTAGAGATAACAATACACAATTGTTTAGAGTCCTAAATTTTGAGGCAATTTGTTATACAGCAATATTAACTAGAGCCATCCCTTACAAAGAAAAAGCAGTCAAGGTTGTATCAGATTTCACCACTCAAAGACTCTTACTATAAAAAATACTAAAGGATTCATTCCAGAAAGAAAATAGCCTGCAGACAATGCTGAGCAGTGAGAGGGATGATATCACTGAACTCAATTATTGACTATTCAGAGGCCTTTCTGTACTGAAAGGTAAGAGTGAGCTCCACTACATGATAATAAGGAAGACAACCCAGGAGGACAGTCAGCAAACGGCTATTGCAGAAAGGAAGCAAATTAAATTTGAACACAAAAGAAGCCCAGAGAGTTTGAGGTTGCTGTGAGCTGTGACGCCACAGCATTCTACCAAAGGTGACAAAGTAAGACTCTTGTCTCAAAGAAAAGAAAAAAAAAAGGGAGGGGGCAGTGCCTGTGGCTCAGTGAACAAGGCACCGGTCCCATGTACCGAAGGTGGCAGGTTTGAACCCAGCCCTGGCCAAAATGCAACAACAAAAACAATGGCCAGGCATTGTGGCTGGTGCCTGTACTCCCAGCTACTTGGGAGGCTGAGACAAGAGAATGGCCTAAGCCCAGGATTTGGAGGTTGCTGTGAGCTGTGTGATGCCAGGGCATTCTACCAAGGGTGACAAAAAGTGAGACTCTTGGGTGGCGCCTGTGGCTCAGTGAGTAGAGCACTGGCCCCATATATTGAGGGTGGCGGGTTTGAACCCGGCCCCAGCCAAACTGCAAGGAAAAAATAGCCAGGCTTAGTGGCGAGTGCCTATAGTCCCAGCTACTTGGGAGGCTGAGGCAAGAGAATTGCTTAAGCCCAAGAGCTGGAGGTTGCTGTGAGCTGTGATGCTACAGCACTCTACCAAGAGCGACAAAGTGACACTCTGTCTCCAAAAAATAAAAAAATAAAAAGCAAGACTCTTGGGTGGAGCCTGTGGCTCAGTGGGTAGGGCCCTGGCCCTATATACCATGGGTGGCGGGTTCAAACCTGGCCCTGGTCAAACTGGAACAAAAAAAATAGCCAGGGATGGGCAGTGCCTGTGGCTCAAAGGAGTAGGGTGCTGGCCCCATATGCTGGAGGTGGCAGGTTTAAAACCAGCCCCAGATTAAAACTGCAAAAAAAAAAAAAAAAAAGAAAGAAAGAAAAGAAAAAAAATAGCCGGGCATTGTAGTGAGCGCCTGTAGTCCCAGCTAATTGGGAGGCTGAGACAAAAGAATCACTTAAGCCCAGGAGCTGCAGGTTACTGTGAGCTATAGGTTACTGTGAGCTATGACGTCACAGCACTCTAAAAAGGGCAATAAAGTGAGACAGAGATCACTTTTTAAAAAAAGGAGATGGAGAGGCAGGAGGGAGGAAGAGAGAGAGAGAAAGACAGACAAGCAAGCAGGCAAGCTCCTGGGCTCAAGTGATCCTCCTGCCTCAGCCTCCCTAGTAACTGGGACTACAGGTGCCCACCACAACGCCTGGCTAGTTTTTCTATTTTTAGTAGAGATGGGGTCACAGTTTTACTCAGGCTGGTCTTCCAACTCCTGACCCCAAGTGATCCTCCTGTCTTGACCTCCCAGAATGCTGGCACTACAGATGTGAGCCAGGGCACCCAGACAGGAGAAAACATTTGTAAACTGTATCTGATAAAGGACTTGTGTATACAACGTATGAAGATCATATACCTCAATCCATTTAAAATACATTAGATCTATGTAAATCTAAGAATGACATAATATAAATTCTGAAGTTTTTCATAAAGAAAATGAATGGATAAAGCTGGATATAGAAAAGCCCATCCCAGCTCAGCGCCTGTGGCTCAAGCGGCTAAGGCGCCAGCCACATACACCTAAGGTGGCGGGTTCGAA
>NW_003852640.1:248925-250770 GCF_000181295.1 Otolemur garnettii | reverse complement strand
AAAAAAAAAGAAAAGCCCATCCCTTTCCCCAAGTGCACACTGACTCTGCAGGTGGGGCTTGAGTTGAGAAATGCCCCCTTCAGAGACAGGCCAAGCCCTACACAGTGCAAACAGCCCCCTGCTGCACCCCTGCTGACACCCAAGTGCCTGTTCATCCTGCCTCAAAATGGAGACTCCAGTCACAAAGAGCTGCTGGCAGCTGCCAACACCTGCTGGTTCCTGCCTCTGCACCCTTTCCACCTGAGGTGTTCTATTCCTAGGCCTGGTTAACAGCCTCCCTTAGCCACTGATACCCCTCATTTCTAGATAAGACACTCCTTCATAAAGTCTCTCTAGACTCTGCAATCTTCCAACAACCCTCCAGGCGGGCCACCCTAGGGGCTCCCAAAGACTCCAAGCACACCACCACCACTGATGTCCATGAGCTGTCAGTGCAACCCACCTGTACCAGAGGCCTGGCCTATCTCCTCCATCTCAGGATACCTGGCTGGCAGGTGGCTGTCAATAACAGTTGACAGAAAGCCTGGGTACAAGATGAGTGTGAGTGGGCCTGGGAATACAGAACCAGGCTTTAGAATTCCCTGCCAAGCCAAGGAGAAGGGTTCTGCCTGAGTGAGGTCCATCCTGGAACCCACATTATTCCCAGACATGCCTGAATAGGCATGCAGTGGGACCCCACAGCATTACCCCATCTTAGCTTTTAGAAGCACTTAAGCACTTCTGGTACTTACAGTCAGGAGAAATAGGAAGCACAGAAGCACTTATAGTCAGGAGAAATGGGAATTTTCATGGCACAGCTGAATTCTGAATACACAATAAAAGACCAACACCATGATAATTAAACAGAAAAACAATACAATTTCAGAGGCTGCTCGTGTTTATTAGTAATACATGCAGCATGCAATGTGGCACAAAAATAATGTGAGATCTGTGAACTGGAGAAACGTCTATTAGACTTCAATACAACCCTGACTGCTAGGAAGAACACACTGGCCCCCCACAGAAATCCCAGAGAATGGTTAATAGAAAGTCACAAATATCACTGTAAAACTCAATCCATGACAGAAGCATCAGCCTCTGTGTCAGATAAATGCAGGTACCTCTAGGAACTTAAAGAAAGGAACAAGAGAAAAGGAAGAAAAGATGAAAGGAGCATGGCAAGAAAAGAAAATACGGCTCGGCGCCTGTGGCTCAAATGGCTAAGGCGCCAGCCACATATACCTAAGGTGGTGGGTTCAAATCCAGCCCGGACCCGCCAAACAACAATAATGGCTGCAACCAAACAATAGCTGGGCGTTGTGGCGGGCACCTGTGGTCCCAGCTACTTGGGAGGCGGAGGCAGGAGACTTGCTTGAGCCCAGGAGTTGGAGGTTACTGTGAGCAGTGAAGCCATAGCACTCCAACCCAAGGGGACAGCTTGAGGCTCTGTCTCAAAAAAAAAAAAAAGAAAAGAAAAGAAAATACACTTGAATACTGCTCAGCCAACAGGACCCTGTGCCTGTGTCCCAGCACCACAGCCGACAGTTGTCCTGCCCACAGTGCTGTTGGCTACACCTGTGTCTGTCTCATCTTAGATCAGCCTGCAGGGGGACAGAAAAGTGCTCTGTTGGCTCAGCAGCCTCTACTGATGAAATTAATTTTTAAAAATCTTGGCTCGGCGCCTATGGCTCAACCAGCTGGGGCGCCAGCCACGTACACCTGAGGTGGCGGGTTCGAATCCCCAGCCTGGACCCGCCAAACAACAATGACGGCTGCAACCAAAAAAAATAGCCGGGCGTTGTGGCGGGTGCCTGTGGTCCCAGCTACTTGGGAGGCTGAGGCAGGAGACTTGCTGGAGCCCAGGAG
>NW_003852640.1:241989-248838 GCF_000181295.1 Otolemur garnettii | reverse complement strand
AAAAAAAAAAATCTTATATAACACTCAGTAATTTATAGAATCCACTGAAATTCAGTCATGCTTTGGTCTCATTACAACCTCGAACAATAAACAGAAAAGTCCCTAACCTGGACATGAAAGCAGAGGCAGACAAAGGCAAGGGACCTTAACCTGGGATCAGTCACATAACTAGTCTGTGACAGAGTCCAAGTTTAACTCAAGTCTTCTGCACCAAGACTAGCATTCAACCTGCTACACCCTGACGTCTGAGAAACTGATCCATGACTAACACCTCCTCACAAGCCCCCAAGAATGTCTCTATATCAAAGCCTTTGGAGGTGCCACGCCTTCCAACCCCCACCTGGGAATGTCCCCTTCTAAAAAAATGCTAGTCACTGCTGTTTTGGGGTTTGGGGTTTTTTGCTAGCCTAATATTGTAGTATTCAAATCACTATTGTTTTTATCAGCTCCATTGAGACATGGTACACACACCATACAATTCACCCACTTTAAGTGTACAACTGCACACTTTGTGTGTGTGTGTGTGTAGAGACAGAGTCTCACTTTATCGCCCTGGGTAGAGTGCCATGGTGTCACACAGCTCACAGCATCCTCCAACTCCCGGGCTTAGGCGATTCTCCTGCCTCAGCCTCCCAAGTAGCTGGGACCACAGGTGCCCACCACAACACCTGGCTATTTTTTGTTGCAGTTTGGCCCAGGCTGGGTTTGAACTCGCCACGGTATGTGGGGCTGGTGCCCTCCCCACTGAGCCACAGGCGCCCCCCCCACAACTTCACACTATTTTTAGCACAATGATGGACATGTACGTTCACCACAGTCAATTTTAGGATATTTTCTTTCTTTTTTTTTGAGACAGAGTCTCACTTTGTCACCCTCCACAGAGTGCTGTGGCATCATAGCTCACAGCAACCTCAAACTCTTAGGCTCAAGTGATTCTCTTGTCCCAGCCTCCCGAGTAGCTAGACTACAGGCACTGCCACAACACCTGGCTATTTTTAGAGATGGGGGGGGGGTCTGCACTCTTGCTTAGGCTGGTCTGGAACCTGTGAGCTCAAGCAATCCACCTGCCTTGGCCTCCCAGAATGCTGGGATTACAGGTGTGAGCCACCGCACCGGCCAACTTCAGGATATTTTCGCTACCCTAACGAGACTCCATACCTTCTGGCTGCCACCACCAGACCCCAGCAACCACTCCCCTACTTTTGGTCTCTATAGATTTCCCTCTTCTGGACACTTTACATAAATGGAATCATACGGCATGTGCCTGGTTCCTTGCAGTGAATATTTTTTTTTTTTTTAGACAGAGCCTCAAGCTGTCGCCCTGGGTAGAATGCTGTGGCATCACAGCTCACAGCAACCTCCAACTCCTGGGCTCAAGCGAGTCTCCTGCCTCCACCTCCCAAGTAGCTAGGACTACAGGCGCCCGCCACAACGCCTAGCTATTTTTTGGTTGCAGCCATCATTGTTGTTTGGCAGGACCGGGCTGAATTCGAACCCACCACCTTAGGTGTATGTGGCTGGCGCCTTAGCCACTTGAGCCACAGGCGCCGAGCCAGCATAATATTTTTAAGGCTCATCCATGTTACAGAATGAATCAGTAACTCACTGCAAATAACATTCCATTGTTATGGGCAGACCACATTTTGTCCATTCATCAGTTGAACACAGTTGAACACTCGTGTAATTTCCATTTTTCAGCTACTATAAATACTGCTGCTGTGAACATTCATGGATGTATGTATAGGAATACATACATCCCTCAGAATCCCTCTTAGCTATGTGAACACACAAAAGATGAACCAATTTCCAACTGAGAAACTCTTTAACCCAACCTACTATATTATTTAAAAAATAGAGAAATAGGCTTGGCACCTGTGGCTCAAGTGGCTAAGGCACCAGCCACATACACCTAAGGTGGAGGGTTCAAATCCAGCCTGGGCCCACCAAACAATGATGGCTGCAACCAAAAAAAATAGCCAGGCATTGTGGTGGGTGCCTATGGTCCCAGCTACCTGGGAGGTGGAGGCAGGAGACACGCTTGAGCCTAGGAGTTGGAGGTTGCTGTGAGCGTGATGCCACAGCACTCTACCCAGGGGGACAGCTTGAGGCTCTGTCTCAAAAAAAAAAAAAAAAAAAAAAAGAGAGAAACAATTAGGAGAAACAAATGACCAAAGGAGGTGCAGAGTTGGGCGGCACCTGTGGCTCAAAAGGGTAGGGTGCTGGTCCCATATGCCGGAGGTGGCAGGTTCAAACCCAGCCCCAGCCAAAAACTGCAAAAAAAAAAAAAAAAGAGAAGGTACAGAATTAAAGACAGTCAGTGACAAGCTCAAAATCTGATGTAACAGAAAAGTGACTAACAGAGGTGCTATTCCCAGGGTAGGGCTATCGGACTTCCATCCATCTGCAAAGCACTCTACCTGCTCCTGTGTAACTGCATCCAAATTACAGCAGCTCCATGATGCAGAGCACTGGAAAATGTATTAATATGGAAACAACTTCTCAAATATAATTGAAAAAGGTAAGGGAAGAAAAAAAAGAATGCCTGCATAGTTACAAAGTATCTCCAGAAGGAGACACAAGAGGGCAGAGCCTCCAGGGGAACAGGCTCCCAGTGGGAGACTTCACTGTGCACTGTTTGTACTTCTGAACTATATGAATATATTATCTGTTCAAAAATAAATAAAACGAGGAGTGCCTGTGGCTCAGTGAGTAGGGCACTTGCCCTATATACCGAGGGTGTTGGGTTCAAACCCGGCCCAGCCAAACTGCAACAAAAAAGTAGCTGGGCGTTGTGGTAGGCGCCTGTAGTTCCAGCTACTCGGGAGGCTGAGGCAGGAGTTCGAGGTTGCTGTCAGCTGTGATGCCACAGCACTCTACCAAGGGCAATAAAGTGAGACTCCAGCTCTAAATAAATAAATAAGACTTTTTAGGGAGCCAAAAGAAAAAAAAAAAGGATCTATGAGAATCAAAAAATTTATACTAGGAAAGCAAGCTATGAGAGGCTCTGGGGAGTAGGAAGCAACTAACCTGGGGGAAAATGAACAAAGGAGCCGCTCTGCTCCTTGTGTCAGCCATTCTCTTTGTGGGCCACTCCCCATCCTAAACCCAACAATTTTCACTTATGCCAATGCTCAAAGAAAATGTTGCAACATGGGACAAGACGTTAAGAACACAATGTGTCTGCTGCCCTCAAGGACTTCCCACAGTGCTGTGGAAAAGCCCTTGATGGGCAGGAGGGGTCAGAAAGGGACACCCTAAGGTGGCATGAGCCCCAGTCAGGAACTCAGCATTATGTTCAGGAGGAGAGGACCACCGCTCAAGGCCTGGCCTGGTGGCCACTCCACGGTGTTACTAGAGAACAAAGTGGGCTGGGGGCTCGCAAGACTGTAGGCACTGATCAGGGGCCACACAGTGGAGCTGCAGCCAGACCGCTCTGAGCCTGAGCACCATGCCAGGCATTGTGGAGTTCAACAGCATCCTGGCTACCTGTCCCAGCTGGGATAACCAAAAATATCTCATGATATTGACAAATGTTGAGGGGTGTCAGCCCAACTGAGGCCAGTGCTCTGTACAGATCACCTGAGCAACTATGTGGAAGAGAGGGCATAGAGTTGGAGGCTGACCCACAGCCTAGTGCCGAAAAGGACACAGCCCTACACAGGCAGCAAGGCCCTAGGAACACGGGGGGTTGGATCTGATCTCTATTCAGGAGGTACAATTTAGCAGGACTGGATTTGGTGGTTGTGGGGAGGCAAGCTTCTTGGAAGTAACCAAGTGTATGATAGCTTCAAAGTACCAGGGCTGAGGCCAGAAGCAAAGGGTCTGAGATGCCTCTGGAGCTCAAATGTACAGTGCTGGCTCCAGGATCTGGCTGCTCATTCACCCCTTAGTGAGTGCGGGTGCCTGTGGTCCCAGCTACTTGGGAGATCACCGCTGGAGCTCAGGAGTTCGAGGCTCGCCTGAGCGAAAGTGAGACCCCAACTGATGAAAAAATGGAAAAACCCAGCCAGGCACCGCGGCGAGCACCTGTAATCACAGCAGCTTCCAGAGGCTGAGGCAGTGGGATGCCCACAAGCCAGGAGTCTGAGGTTGCAGTGAACTACCAACCCACTGCACTCTGCTCAGGGGCACAGGGTGGGACTCTGTCTTGACAAAAAAAAAAAAAAAAACTTCTGCAAATGTGTCACTGCAAATAGTATAGGCTTTGTGGGTCTTACAGCCTCTGTCACAGCTAGTCAATTTTGCGAAATAGCCACAGACAATGCAAAAATAATTAGGTGTGGCTGTTTCACTAAAACTTTATTTATATTTACAATAACAGGCAAAGACAATCAGCCCATGAGCTGTGGCTTACTGACCCTTGGCAGAATGGCTCATATCCTTAGCACACCTTTCAAACTCCCTGGGAAACTGTGCACTGCATGTCTGTGACATTATGCACAACTGGTTATAAATTTGATGTTCAGTTTTATTATTATTATTATTATTATTTTTTGTAGAGACAGAGTCTCACTTTATCGCCCTCAGGAGAGTGCCGTGGCATCACACAGCTCACAGCAACCTCCAACTCCTGGGCCCAGGTGATTCTCTTGCCTCAGCCTCCCATTAGCTGGGACTACAGGCACCCGCCACAATGCCCAGCTATTTTTTTGTTGCAGTTTGGCCAGGGCTGGGTTTGAACCCGCCACCCTCAGTATATGGGGCCAGCAACCTACCCACTGAGCCACAGATGCCGCCCAGATGTTCAGTTTTGAAAGTACTAAATAAACAATACTTGGGAAACATTTGTTTAGAATACAGTATTTTTCAAGCACTGATTATGGTTGCCCCATAGAATCATAAAAAGTAAAAAGAAAATAGCTGGGCATTATGGTGGGCGCCTGTAGTCCCAGCTACTCAGGAGGCTGAGAAAAGAGAATTGCCTAAGCCCAAGAGTTTGAGGTTGCTGTGAGCTGTGATGCCACAGCACTCTACAAGGGCAACACAGTGAGACTATGTCTCAAAAAAAAAAACAAAACTCAAAGCAAAAGTAAGGAAAATCTACACCAAATGTTGAAAGAAAAATTCCACCCAATAGAGCATAATAATGGCCACTAAGCGCTTTTTACAACATGTAAACTATGTCAACAACTGGTATGAGTTTCACAGCAAGATTACAAATGGACAGAGATGCTATTTCATGTTATAAAAACTCATAGAAGGGGCTGGGCGTGGTGGCTCACACCTGTAATCCCAGCACTGCAAGGCAAGTAGACTGCTTGAGCTCAGGAGTCTCTTGGTCTCTTGCTTCAAGACCAGCCTGAGCAAGAGCAAGACCCTGTCTCTTGTCTCTAAAAAACTAGTAGGCACCTGCAGTCCAAGCTACCAGGGAGGGTGAGGCAGGAGAATTGCATGAAGGCAGAAGTTTGAGGTTGCTGTGAGCTATGACAGGGGCAACGAAGTGAGACTCTGTCTAAAAGAAAAACAAACAAACAAAAAAAACAGTGTGGATGGCTAGGTGCCTGTAGCTCAAGCAGCTAAGGCGCCAGCCACATACATTCACCAGAGCTGGCGGGTTCAAATCCAACCAGAGCCTTCAAAACAACAATGACAACTGGAATTAAAAAATGGCTGGGGAAGGAAAAAAAAATGGCTGGGCATTGAGGCGGGCGCCTGTGGTTCCAGCTACTTGAGAGGCGGAGGCAGGAGAATCACTTTAGCCCAGGAGTTGGAGGTTGCTGTGAGCTGTAATGCCATCGCACTTTACCAAGGGCAACAGCTTGAGGCTCTTTGTCAAAAAAATAAATAAATAAATAAATAAATAAAGTGTGGCTAAAGGACAGAGCCAGAGTCAGACTCAATATCAGGGAGCAAGGAAGGCCAGTGAGGTCAGGGGCCAAAGAGGTGAAAGACACAGTGAGATAGGCACAGAAGGTGGAAGACAACTAACAGAGGGGCCAGACAGGCCAGGCCATCACTGTACAGGAGATTCCTGCTTTGCTCTGCACACAGCAAGTTGCACACATGAGTGTGTTCTTCTCAACAAGGCCTCAGGGTGTCCTTCCCAGTGGGACACCCACAAAGTAACTGCAAGAGGAAACACATGAGACCCACTACACAGCACCATAAGACCACGAACAGGCACAACAAAGGGCTTTCACTAGATATCCCATTATAAGAACATATTTCATGAACATTATTTTCAGTAGCATCAACGATCCAAATAGAAGCCTAGCAAGAGGCTCCATTTCCTGCTCTGCCATTAATTTAAGTTGTTCAAGGACATGCTGAGTTTCCCTGTGGTGTGGATCTTCTAACCCAGGCGTCCTCAAACTACAGCCAGCAGACCACATGTGGCCTGGCAAGGACATTTATCCGGCCCGCCAGGTGTTTTTGCCAACACTGCCTGTCCTGCTTAGCAGCCGACTTGTCCCAGGGCCCGCAATCCAGCCCTCCAATGGCCTGAGGGACAGTGAACTGGCCTCCTGTTTAAAAAGTCTGAGGACTCCTGAAACCCATGGCTTTCCATCCTAGCACACAACTAGGAGAGAAAGCTGAAATGGACATTTTAAAATCTATCTTTATTTCAAGACTTGCTAACAGAAACTATGCCTGCTACCACCTATGGAAGGCTAAGGTGGGTGGACTGCTTCAGCTCAGGAGATTGGCACCAGCCTGACCAAGAGACCCCAGCTCAGCGCCTAGAGCTCAGCAGCACCAGCCACATACACCGGAGCTGGAGGGTTCGAACCTAGCCCAGGCCTGCCAAACAACAATGATAACTACAACAAAAAAATAGTCAGACATTGTGGTGGGCACCTGTAGTCCCAGCTACTTGGGAGGCTGAGGCAAGAGAATCGCTTAAGCCCA
>NW_003852640.1:237191-240326 GCF_000181295.1 Otolemur garnettii | reverse complement strand
AGGAGTTGGAGGTTGCTGTGAGCGTGATGCCACGGCACTCTACCCAGGGGGATAGCTTGAGGCTCCGTCTCAAAAAAAAAAAACAATAACCCTATCTAACCCCATGGACAGTAAGTATTATGCTTTTTTTCTCTAAGAATCTTTCTTTTTCCTTCCTTCCTTCTCTTGTTTCTTTTTTTCTTTTTTTTTGAGATGGAGTCTTTTTTTGTTTTGGGACAGTCTCACTATCTCGCCCTCAGGAGAATGCTGTGGCATCATAGTTCACAGCAATCTTCAACTCTTGGGCTTAAGCGATTCTCTTGCCTCAGCCTCCCAAGTAGCTGGGACTACAGACACCTGCCATAATGCCTGGCTAGTTTTTGTTGCAGTTGTCATTGTTGTTTAGCTGGCCTGGGCCAGGTTTGAACCCACTAGCCTCTGTGTGTGTGGCTGGCGCCATAACCACTGTGCTACGGGCACAGAGTTTTGAGACACAGTCTTACTCTATCACCAGGGCTAGAGTGCTGTGATGTTAGCCTAGCTCACAACAACCTCAAACCCCTGGGCTCATGCAGTCCTCCTGCCTCAGCCTCCCAAGTAGTTGGGATTACAGAGCCCTAGCTAATTTTTCTATTTTTAGTAGAGAATGGTTCTTACTCTTGCTCTGGCAGGTCTTAAACTCCTGAGCTCAAGTGATCCTCCCACCCTGGCCACCCAGAGTGCTAGGATTATAGTTGTGAGCCACTGTACCAGGCCTCTCTAATAATATTTCTTTAAAAAGTTCTACATAAAAAAAAAAAAAAGTTCTATATAATTATTTATCTAGGCTCGGCACCTGTGGCTCAAGTGGCTAAGGCACCAGCCACATACACCTAAGGTGGCGGGTTCGAATTCAGCCCAGGCCCGCCAAAAAACAATGATGGCTGCAACAAAAAAAAAAAAAAAATTAGCAGGGAGTTGTGGCAGGCGCCTGTGGTCCCAGCTACTTGGGAGGCTGAGGTAGGAGACTCGCTTGAGCCCAGGAGTTGGAGGCTGCTGTGAGCTGTGATGCCACGGCATTCTACCCAGGGGGACAGCTTGAGGCTCTGTCTCCAAAATAAATAAAGAAATAAATATTTATCTAAGTACATGAGATTTGTTCCTCTTTTAACTTTATAAAGATTTGTTTCTCCAAATATGGCCTCAGCTCGTGTATGTAAAATATCAGAGCCATGCCGGGTGTGGTGGTTCACGCCTATAATCCCAGCACTTGGGAGGCCAAGACGGGTGGATTGCCTGAGTTCACAGGTTCCAGACCAGCCTGATCCACAGCAAGACCTTATTTGGAAAAATAGCCCAGTGTTGTGGCAGGCGCCAATAGTCCCAGCTACTTGGGAGGCTGAGGCAAGAGAATTGCTTAAGCCCAAGAGTTGGAGGCTGCTGTGAGCTGTGACGCCACAGCACCCTAGCCAGGTTACAGAGTGAGACTGTCTCAAGGAACAAAATGTGTTGTTAAGTCTCAGTTCACTGAGTCCTCACAACATGCCTCTTAGGCCAAAATTATTAGTGTTCCCATTTTATACATGAACCAAAGGCACACAAGACTTTGCCTAAGACCACAAAGCCAGTAAACAGAAGAGTCAGACTCAAAGGCAGGCAGTCTGGCTCCAGAACTCAACCTCTGGTCCACTTTTCCACTCTGCTCCCCTGACTCTGGGCAAAACAGCTGACTAAACAAGGTGCAGGTAGGGAGGCGCCGCCTCTGGTCATTCACTTGCCAGCTCTGAGGGTCACCGAGTCTATGCCCAAGAAAGTCCATGGGAGGAATCTTCTAGCTTTACAGTTATACTTCCTATTATCAAATCTCCTTTCCCTCCCCTGGGGCAGAGAAACACACCTTGCTCATTATGAAAGGGGAGCAGCTTGAAGGAACCACCTGCTATTTACAGACTACACCCAGGACGCAGTGTTCAATTCCCCCAGTGGCTTCAAAAGACAAATCTCCATATTGTCTGCACCATGGGAAGCACGCAAAGCCTTGCGACTAAAGGTTTTTTAGCAGAGGTCACTGGAGGTTTGGTTAGACCTGTACAACACTGAAAGGGGGAGGGGGCCTAACTGCATTTTTGAAGGCTGCGCAGCGCCCACAGCAGCTGCTAGTGGGGAAGCAGCATGGAACACACCCACAGCTGCCGCGGCTGCATGTTTTAAAATAAAAGACGTCCAGAGCCCGAAGATGCACAGTCTGCCTAGCTCGAGGCCCTCAGCACCGAACGCTGCCTCCACCCACAGTTCTCCTGCACCGGGAAAGCAGCCGAGGGATCCCAGCTCCGGGAGACGAACTGAGAACCCGAGCCTGCAGCCGATGGCGCAGCCAGCCCGTGCCTGCCGCAGAGGCGAGGCCGCAGAGCCCACCGGCGCCCACTTTCAACGGACCCGTAGCCAACCACGACCGAACTTGGAGACGCCCATCGCCACTCCCCAGGGACAAAGCCGGGGCTGCAGGGCAGTGAATGTCCCGTCCCCACTGCCCGTCTACCCCGGGCCGCCCTTCAAGACGCGGCGCTAACCCCTGATCCAGCCGGCGCCCACTTCATACCCACACCAACTGAGCCCCAGAGCTCAGCCGGGCACACTCGCACTCACACCACATCTACCTTCCGCTGGGCACACTCGCACTCACACTCACACCTACCCTTGGGCCGGGCACACTGATATTCACACCCACCTTCAGGCCGGGCACACTCACATTCACACCCACCCTCGGGTCCGGAACACTTAAACGCGCCCTGGGTAGGTTAACACAATCGAATTCAGGCTGGGCACACTCACACCCACACCACCCTGGGAAGAGCAGGCTAGCGAGCACTCACACCCACTCACACCCGCTGCCCGGCCCCTCGGCACGCACCCTGCCCCCACGCGGCCTTGGCCCCTCGCGCGCTGAGCCCCAAGCCCAGATGGTCCTGCACACCCACTCCCCCCGCTCCGCGGCCCGGCCCGGGGCCCTCCCGCCGCTTCGGTCACCGCCGGCCTGGATTCTTCCCGTAGCCGGGAAGGAGGCCGCCGCCGAGGCTGGGCCAGGGCCGCCGGGGGCCGCAGCGCCGGCCTCTCCGCCATCTTCCCGGCCCGCGCCGCCCACTGCCCGCCGACTGCGCTCTCACCGGCTAGCTGCGC
>NW_003852640.1:234267-235856 GCF_000181295.1 Otolemur garnettii | reverse complement strand
CATCCGGCTATTTTTTGGTTTTAGCCGTCATTGTAGTTTGGCGGGCCCAGGCTGGATTCGAACCCGCCACCTTAGGTGTATGTGGCTGGCACCTTAGCCACTTGAGCCACAGGCGTTGAGCCTCCCTTCAGCATTTTCTAATCTGCGTCCAACCTGAGATGTTATTTGTTATTAGTGCTGTACCCATTCTTACAAGTCGTATGTGGCCGCATTTAGCTAACTAAAGATGCTTGGTCAGGAGCTCCCATTGCACAGAAGTACGCACCGCCGGGCTGCCCAGGGTCCGTCCCACTGCAAAGGGCCGACAGGGCAGTTTCTACCCTGGGGCTCACTCCTAGGGCTCCAGAGACCCGATTACTGTAATGCCCCTGCCTCCCGAGACCCCCGCTCTTCTGCGCCATCCTGGTACATACACAAGCTCCCTGCCCATTGTGTGCACCAGAAAACACCCAATCCAGATGAACCCTGCCGGGACCGTTCCCCAACCAGCCTATCTTTCTAACAGAGAATGGCCGGAGGGGGGAAGGACGAAAATGGTTTTTGCCTCTTCAAAACCCCATTATCTACTTTTATTATTTTTTTTTTTTTTGAGACAGTCTCACTATGTCACCCTTGGTAGAGTACTATGGCATCACAGCTCGCAGCAACCTCAAACTCCTGGGCTTGAGCGAATCTCTTGCCTCAGCTTCCCAAGTAGCTGGGACTACAGGCACCCGCCACAACGCCTGACTTCTTTTTGTTGCAGCTGTCATTGTTATTTAGCTGGCCGGGGCTGGGCTTGAACCCACCAGCCTCTGTGCATGTAGCTGGCGCTGTAACCACTATGCTACGGGGCGCCGAGCCTACTTTTTTAATTTTTTTCCTACAGTTTTACTTTGTCACCCTGGGTAGAGTGCTGTAGCATCATAGCTCACAGCAACCCCAACTCTTGGGCTCAAGCCATTCTCTTGTCTCAGCCTCCCCAGTTGCTGAGACTAGAGGCGCCCACCACTACACCTGGCTAGTTTTTCTACTTTTTGGTAGAAAGGAGGTCTTGCTCTTGCTCAGGCTGGTCATGAACTCCTCCCATCTCAACCTCTCAAAAGAGCTAGGATTACAGGAGAGAACCACTGTACCCAGCATTATTTTTGTGTTTGTTGTTTTGTTTTATTTTTGAGAACTAAAACCTACATTCCTGTGTCAGGCCAGCGGTCCAGAGGGGTGAGGGGGAATGTCTTTTGTTTTTTGAGGCTACCAGGAAATAGCTCAAGGAAATTGTCTGAGCAGAGGCTACAAGATTGCTTAGCCAAGATAGTGTTACCAAAATTTCACTCTTCAGTAGGTCCTTGGTCCCCGGGATTCCAGGAATGAGCCCACAGACAAAAGATTAGCGGTAAGATAGGATTTTATTAGGAAGGAATACAGAAGTAAAAGAAATACCAGAGCTTCGGCTCTGTGCCTGTGGCTCAAGTGGCTAAGGCACCAGCCACATACACCTAAGGTGGCGGGTTTGAATCCAGCCCAGGCCCGCCAAACAACAATGATGGCTGCAACCAAAAAATAGCCGGGCATTGTGGCGGGTACCTGTGGTCCCAGCTACTTGGGAGGCT
>NW_003852640.1:230454-231579 GCF_000181295.1 Otolemur garnettii | reverse complement strand
AGCCCAGGAGTTGGAGGTTGCTGTGAGCTGTGAAGCTACAGCACTCTACTCAGGGGGATAGCTTGAGGCTCTGTCTCAAAAAAAAAAAAAAAAAAAGAAAGGAGAGGATAGCACTTCCCTTGACAAAGATGGAAGAGGTCTTCAAGCCTGACAATACTCATAGGGTTAAGGCATTGCCACTTTCTTAGGGGCATCTAACCATCTTTTTAATCTGAAATTTAAAAAATATAAACATAGAAAAACTAACTGGCTGTGGTGGTGGGTGCCTGTAGTCCCCAGCTACCAGGGAAGCTGAGACAAGAGGATCTCTTGAGCCCAAGAGTTTGAGGTTGCTAGGAGCTATGATGACACCACAGCACTCCTCCCAGGGCAATAGAGTATGACTATTGTCTCAAAAAAAATAAAAATAAGGGCAGCGCCTGTGACTCAAAGGAGTAGGGCACCAGCCCCACATGCCAGAGGTGGTGGGTTCAAACTCAGCCCTGGCCAAAAACTACCAAAAAAAAGAAAAAAGAAAAAGAAAAGTTGCTTCTATCTCAACATCACTTTTTTTTTTTTTAATCTTCTCCTTGTCCACACATTCTATGGAAAACATTCAGGTTTAGGGTTAGGGCACTTGTGCTGAGTCCAGTACATTTTTTCTTGTCGTCTCTGTGCCCTGTTAAGAACATCCAGTTCCTTGAGTTGGAGCTGTGTCTGTGGATGGACACACTGGATATGCAGGTCCAGCTCTGAGGAAATGACTTTGTATGTCATCTACAGTCTTGTGAACCCAGCATGAAGAGGGGGAGTGGAGTGGTGGGAAATTAGAAAGAATGACATGCAAGAGATGTAAACACCCGAGAGACAGAGATAGGGTGGGATCAGGAAGGCTGATGAGCTGATGGCTACTGCTGCTGCTGCTGCTGGCTGGTTAGCACCAAACTGTGAAAGCAGCTTTATTTATAAAGTATCTTGGCTCAGCGCCTATAACTCAAGCAGCTAAGACGCCAGCCACATACACCAGAGCTGGAAGGTTCAAATCTAGTCTGGGCCTGCCAAACAACAATGACAGCTACAACCAAAAAATGGCGAGGCATTGTGGCGGGCACCTGTAGTCCCAGCTACTTGGAAGGCTGAGGCAAG
>NW_003852640.1:227588-228734 GCF_000181295.1 Otolemur garnettii | reverse complement strand
GCCTGTGGTTCCAGTTACTTGGGAGGCTGAGGCAGGAGACTCGCTTGAGCCCAGGAGTTGGAGGTTGCTGTGAGCTGTAATGCTACAGCACTCTGCCCAGGGGGACAGCTTGAGGCTCTGTCTCAAAAAATAAAATAAAATTCCCTGATTGAGCAATGCCTGTGGCTCAAGGAGTAGGGCACTGGCCCCATATATCAGGGGTGGCGGGTTCAAATGCGACCCCAGCCAAAACTGCAAAAAAATAAAAAATAAAGTTCCCTGATTATGAATAGCCTTTAACTCAAAATAATCTTTATATCAAGGACTCATATTTTGGGGGGAAGTTTTCTTAGCTCCTTCAGTACCAAACACAGATATTCAGGGGTTTCCAGGGACAGTCAAAGACCACACTTTGCCGCTCACTCTTCTGTGTAAGTGTAAACTAAGGATTCACTGAAAGAGTGGGTAAGGGTTTCCTTGGTAAAAGGTATAACCTAGTAGTGGGGCAAGCTTCCCCAGCCTCTGCCAAAAATAGGGTGAACATGTTTATATAATGGGAAATTATATTGTGGAAAAGATATATTAAGGGGATATTATCCAAAATAAAACCAAGATAGCAATTTTAATACCAGAAAAAGTAGAATTCAAGGGCTAAAGGACAAAAAGGGAAATTATTATTGGGTTATACAAAAAACTACAAATAATTAGCAATATATAGTAGAAACTGGGGCGGTGCCTAGGCTCAGTGAGTAGGGCCCCGGACCCATATACCAAGAGTGGCGGGTTTGAGCCCAGCCCTGGCCAAACTGCAAACAAAAAAAATAGCTATTTTATGTGAAGGGTGCCTGTAGTCCCAGCTACTCAGGAAGCTGAGGCAAGAGAATTGCCTAAGCCCAAGAGCTGGAGGTTGCTATGAGCTGTGATGCCATAGAACTCTACTGATGGTGACAAAGTGAAACTCTGTCTCTAAAAAACAATACATATATATATATATACACACACTATATATATATAGTAGAAACTGTGTAAGTTGACCACCCAAAGGACTGTAACAAACTAGTCAACATAGGGAGGTAGTCAATATAAAGAACCAGGCTCGGCACCTGTGGCTCAAGTGGCTAAGGTGCCAGCCACATACACCTAAGGTGGGGGGTTCGAATCCAGCCC
>NW_003852640.1:224601-226501 GCF_000181295.1 Otolemur garnettii | reverse complement strand
CTCAAGTGGCTAAGGTGCCAGCCACATACACCTAAGGTGGTGGGTTCGAATCCAGCCTGGGCCCGCCAAACAACAATAACGGCTGCAACCAAAAAATAGCCGGGTGTTGTGGTGGGTGCCTGTGGTCCCAACTACTTGGGAGGCTGAGGTAGGAGACTCACTTGAGCCCAGGAGTTGGAGGTTGCTGTGAGCTCTGATGCCATGGCATTCTACCCAGGGGGACAGCTTGAGGCTCTGTCTCAAAAAAAATAAAATAAAATAAAAAACTACAGAATTTATTTTCTCAGTTTTGGAAGCTAGAAGTCCCAGATCAAGGTGCCAGCTGACTTGGCTTCTGGTGAGGGCCCTAGCTGTTTCTTCACTTGTCAGAAACACAGAGAGAGGAGAGCGAGGGGAAGAGGGAGAGGGAGAGAGGCAGAAACTGAGCAAAGCACCCTGGTGTCTTCCTTTTACCAGGGCATCAGTCAAATACCAGGGCTGCAAAATTCCACCTCATTTAACTTTTGTCATCTCCTGAAAGCTTGTTATGGACTCAATGTTTGTATCCCCCAAAACTCCTATGTTGATGCACTAACTCCAAATGTAATGATATTTGGACATGGAGCCTTTAGGTGGTGATTAGAATTATGTGTCCTGAGGTTGGAATTCTCCTGATGAGATTAGCGCCCTCATAAGAAGAGACACCCAGGCTCCACGCCCATAGTTCAGCGGCTAAGGCACCAGCCACAAACACTGGAGCTGGCAGGTTAGAATCCAGCCTGGGCCTGCTAAACAACAATGACAACTACAACTGAAAACTAGCCAGGTATTGTGGTGGGCACCTGTAGTCCCAGCTACTTGGGAGGCTGAGGCAAGAGAATCACTTGAACCCAGGAGTTTGAGCTGTGACACCATGGCACTCTACCGATGGTGTCAAAGCGAGACTTTGTCTCAAAAAAAATAAATGGGCTCAGCGCCTGTGGCTCAAGTGGCTAAGGTGCCAGCCACATACACCTAAGGTGGGTTCGAATGCAGCCTGGGCATCAAACAACAATGACGGCTGCAACCCCCCCCCCAAAAAATAGCCAGGTGTTGTGGCAGGCACCTGTGGTCCCAGCTACTTGGGAGGCTAAGGTAGGAGACTTGCTTGAGTCCAGGAGTTGGAGGTTGCTGTGAGCTGTGAGGCCACAGCACTCTACCCGGGGGACAGCTTGAGACTCTGTCTCAAAAAAAGTAAATAAATAAAATAAATAAATAAATAAAAATAAACAAATAAATAAAAGCAAAAGAAGAGACACCTGATCTCCCACCCCTGCCACATGAGGACACAGTAAGAAAACAGCTATACATGCTGGGGCTGGAATCTCAATTTCCAGCTTCTAGAACTGTGAGAAAATAAATTTCTATGGTATTGTTTGTTTGTTTGTTTGTTTTTTGAGACAGAGTCTCAAGCTGTTGTCTTGAGTAGAGTCCCGTGGCGACATCATAGCTCACAGCAACCTCTAACTCTTGAGCTCAAGCAGTCCTCTTGTCTCAGTTTTTCCTTTTGTATTCTTAGTAGAGACAGGGGTCTCACTCTTGCAAGCAATTCACCTGCCTTGGCCTCCCATAGTGCCACAGGCATGAGCCACCACACCTGGCCTATAAATTTCTGTGGTTTAAGCCACTCAGCTTGTGTCATTTATTCTGGTAGCCTGAGTTGACTGAGACAAATGCCCCATGTCCAACATAGCACGTGGGTGCAGAGCCTCAGATATGAATTCTGGAAGACATCACTCTGTGCATATAGCAAATGGACAGCAAAAATAGGGTGAGTGGGTCTCCTGATCTTATTCCTAATTTTAAGGGAAATGTCTTTTTTTTTTTTTTTTTTTTTTGAGACGGAGCCTCAAGCTATCCCCCTGGGTAGAGTGCCATCACA
>NW_003852640.1:220636-222277 GCF_000181295.1 Otolemur garnettii | reverse complement strand
GGCGCCTGTGGTCCCAGCTACTTGGGAGGTAGAGGCAGGAGACTCGCTTGAGCCCAGGATTTGGAGGTTGCTGTGAGCTGTGATGCTGCAGCACTCTACCCAGGGTGACGGCTTGAAGCTCTCTCTCAAAAAAAAAGAAAAGAACTGGGAGAGCCTGAACTGCAGAGGGAGTTTGAAGCCCTAGGAAGAGTAGCAAAGATCTCAACTTGGGTAATTAATTGTGTTATTTAGTCTCTTGTGCCTGTATACCCTTTCTTTTTTTTTTTTCTTTTTTAGAGACAGAGTCTCACTTTGTCACCCTCCGTAGAGTGCTGTGGCATATGGGGCTGGTGCCCTACTTACTGAGCCACAGGCACCACCCTCTGTACACCCTTTCTCTCCAGGGGACCAAGTCTGGGTCAAGGATTGGAACACAGTCACCTCAAACCAAGGTAGAAGTGACCCTACACCATCATCCTGACCACACTAAGCTAAGGTGGAAGGGATCCTCTCCTGGATCCATCACAGCAGGCTGGAGAGAGCTTCACTGTCCTGGGGGATGCAAAAACCGATGTGGCCAACCTGGGAGCTGGTTGGTCAATGCACAGCTGAAGCCTGACAAAATTCCTCAAAGGACGTGTCTTCACTGGACTTTGGACTTCAGGAAAAGGGGAGGAGGAATACGATCTGTGCACCCACACCACTAAGACAGGACAAAAAGTGACTTTTTTTTTTTTTTTTTTGAGACCGAGCCTCAAGCTATCCCCTTGGGTAGCAACCTCACAGCAACCTCCAACTCCTGGGCTTA
Organism: Otolemur garnettii; assembly: GCF_000181295.1. Lineage (NCBI taxonomy): Eukaryota > Metazoa > Chordata > Mammalia > Primates > Galagidae > Otolemur > Otolemur garnettii. Next base: position 221,490 of record NW_003852640.1, on the reverse strand, counting down.
AGCAAGTCTCCTGCCCCTGCCTCCCAAGCAGCTGGGACCACAGGCACCCGCCACAACGCCCAGCCATTTTTTTTGGTTGCAGCTGTCATTGTTGTCTGGCGGGTCTCAAACCCGCCACCCCAGGTGTATGTGGCTGGCGCCCCAGCTGATTGAGCCACAGGCGCGGAGCCAAAAAGTGACTCTTTAATAGCTTTTATGAATGTGAAGGCACACAGAAGGGAACTTGCACTCATAATCAGACACAGTATTTAATACGTGACACAACGAAAGTTGAAAACCCACATGTATATTATAATCCCATGGAGCCCCCACCACAGTACAATTAAGGCCTGGGTAGAAGACCTGAGAGGAGTCACAGTCCCTAAAATGTGAATGCTGGTCCAGACCAGGGAAATAGGAAAGCCCAGCCAGGTGACTCTGAAATTTAATGCCTACAGTGAAGGTGCTACAGCAGGAGCTGAGAAAGAAACTATAGGACAGATCAGAAATACCTCTGTGCCTTAGATTTCCTAGAAAAGTGGTGTGAGGCCCGGTGCGGTGGCTCAAGCCTATAATTCTAGCGTTGTGCTCAGGAGTTCCACAAAGACTACACTGCCAAACAAGCCAAATTTACAGCAGAGTCCTTTTATTGAAGAGCCAGCTGGCAACTGTCTCAATGTCCCAATATGGGGTTTCTGAGCAGCCCTGAGTGCTTAAGGAGTGAGTTTTTTTGTTTTGTTTTTTTGAGACAAAGCCTCAAGCTATCGTCCTGGGTAGAGTGCTGTCACATCACAGCTCACAGCAACCTCCAACTCCTGGGCTCAAGCGATTCTTCTGCCTCAGCCTCCCAAGTAGCTGGGACTACAGGCGCCTGC
>NW_003852640.1:214422-217573 GCF_000181295.1 Otolemur garnettii | reverse complement strand
TTGTGAGCTGGTAGGACGGCCAGGGGTTCTCCTGGAATACCAGAAAGTGTAGTTGTACTGCAGGGGGTGCTCTGCTGGTCCAGGGACAACAGCCTTCCTTTTGCTACTGTTCTGATTCTTGTCTCGTTCCGTTTTTTCCTTCTCACCATCTTTCTGTGTGCTGTTTTCTTCATTCTGATCATGGTCCCCACTGTCATCATCTTTCAAGGCGTCGAACTTGTTGTTCATCCTCTCGCCGCCGCTGTCCCAGGAGTCAGGTTTTTAAGGCTTGGTCTGCATCCCAGTTGGCACACAGGCTGTCCAGGTGCATTTGGGTGGGGTAGCAAGCAAGCATTGTACAGAAGCAGAATTTTGCAGTTAGTTAGCTATAAGTCATACATCTTTGTTTTAATATTTTCTAATATCTTTGGTTTAATATTTTCCCTTATACGTCTTAGTTTCAGTACTTTTCCTCCATGTATCTTTGTCTCAGTACTCATACATCTGGTATTGTTTAAAGGTCAGTTTGGGGACAATCAGTTTGTTTCCCAGGCCCAGGAGTTAGCCAAGCAAGAAACTGGGAATGAACTAGAAGCAAGAAATTAATTAGTACTTTCTCATTTATCTTTGGGGAGTAAACTGGACTTACTTATTTTTAAAGCTTGTGGTCCGGAAATTTGCCAGGAGTTATTTTTCCATCATAGCCTACACCTAACACCAGCACTCTGGGAGGCCGAGGTGGGTGGATTACATGAGCTCACAGGTTCCAGACCAGCCTGAGCTAGAGCAAGATCCTGACTCTAAAAATAGCTGAGCATTGTAGTAGGGGTCTGTAGTCCCAGCTACTTGGGAGGTTAAGGCAAGAGAATCACTTGAGCCCAGGAGTTTGAGGTTGTTGTGAACTATGACACCATGGCACTCTACTGAGGGTGACAAAGTGAGACTCTGTTGTTCCCCCGCCCAAAAAAAAGTAGTAAGAGGTTGAATGTAAAAATGTGTAACAGAAGGCACCTGAGACAGTGAAGACTGTAGCAAAAGAAATATCTCGTTCGGGGTGGTGCCTATGGCTCCAAGAAGTAGGGCGCTGGTCCCGTATACTAGAGGTGGCGGGTTCAAACCCGGCCCCAGCCAAAAACTGCAAAAAAGAAAAGAAAAGAAAAGAAAAAATAAAAAATATCTCATTCACAAAAGAGTAGTGGAGCCATACTGCTCCGTTTGTCAGTGTAACCCCTGGAACTAGTCTTGCAAATTAATTACCAAGTAAAAGTCATAGGAGATGGCTCACGCCTGTAGCTCTAGTGGCTAAGGCACCAGCCACATACACCAGAGCTGGTGGGTTCAAATCCAGCCTGGGCCTGCCAAACAATGACAACTACAACCAAAAAATAGCCATGCGTCATGGCGGGTGTCTGTAGTCCCAGCTACTTGGGAGGCTGAGGCAAGAGAATCGCTTAAGCCTAGGAGTTGGAGGTTGCTGTGAGCTGTGACACTGCAGCACTCTGCCCAGGGTAATAGCTTGAGGCTCTGTCTCAAAACAAAAAAGTCATAGGAGACATAGGAAAGAAAAACCCAGACATTGGCCTATCTCCTGGTGCAGATTTACAAGGATGAAGCCCTCAAAAACTATGGAAAGACTGGTTTTTAACCCTTAGAAAATTTAAAACCTGGCTCCATGCCCATAGCACAGTAGTTACAGTGCCAGCTACATATACCAAGGGTGACGGGTTCCAACCTGGCCTGGGCCAGTTAAACAATGACAACTACAGCAAAAAGTAGCTGGGTGTGGTGGGCACCTGTAGTCCCAGCTACTTGGGAGGCTGAGGCAAGAGAATCACGTAAGCCCAAGAGTTAAAGGTTGCTGTGAGCTATGATGCCTCCGCACTCTTCCGAGGGCGACATAGTGAGACTATGTCAAAAGGAAAAAAAAGAAAAAAAAGAAAGAAAATTTAAAACCTTACTGGAAGGAGTGTGAACCATCACCAGAGTTAGCTTAATTATTCCCTGTGTCCTCTCACTAGTAGTCAGGGCTATATGCTGGATAATAGGGACAAATGTCAATAAAAAACAAACAAACAACAAAACCCACATCACATGGGTTCTATGTGAAACACTACTAGGTTCTACAGAAGCAAGCTGATAGTGAGACCCCCAAATTAAAATATATATGGAGTCTCCAGGGGGCAATGAGAGAGGATATCTGGGAAAAGTAAGGTTTAAGAAAACAGAAGTCTTCTCAAGGAGACCCTAAGGATACACCGGAGAGGTCCTCCCCATGGTGACTCAGCTCTTAAGAATATGTAGTAACTTAGCTTCCTGGGCCCTACTTACTGAGCCACAGGCACCGCCCAGGAGTCTCACTTTGTTACCCTTGGTAGAGTGCTGTAAAGTCACAGCTCACAGCAATCTCCAGCTCTTGGGCTTAGGCAATTCTCTTGCCTCAGCCTCCAGAGTAGCTGGGACTACAGGCACCCACCACAATGCCCAGCTACTTTTTTGTTGCAGTTTGGCCGGGGCCGGGTTTGAACCTGCCACCCTCGGTATATGGGGCAGGTGCCCTACCCACTCAGCCACAGGCACTGCTCCTAGCTGGGAAATCTTTTTCAGAGACGAGGTCTGGCTCTAGCTCAGGCTGGTCTGGAACTACTCAACTCAGGCAATCCAACCAACTCTGCCTCCCATAGTGCCAGGATCACAAGGCCTGAACCACAGTGCCAGGCTGAATTCTGAACTCTTGAGAGATAAGCATTTCATTCTTTTTCTTTTTTTTTAATTGAGACTAACCCTAACGCTCAAACTCTTAGGCTTAAGCGATTCTCTTGCTTCATCCTCTAGAGTAGCTGGGATGGCAGGTGCGGGCCACAACTCCCAGCTATTTTTTTGTTTTTAGCAGGTGGGAGCTGGGTTTGAACCCACCAACCCTGGTGCCTGTGGCCAGCGCCCTACCCAGCGAGCTATGGGGGCTGCCCCCAGATAAGTATTTCTTTAAATTGGTGGCAAGACCTGGTTTTAACATGTTCTGTTGCTTCTGGGCTCATGAAATGGAATTATAGGCTCAGAGCCTATGGCTCAAGTGGCTAAGGCACCACCCACATACACCTAAGGTGGCGGGTTCGAATCCAGCTTGGGCCCGCCAAACAATGACGGCTGCAACCAAAAAATAGCCGGGCTTGTG
>NW_003852640.1:210831-214402 GCF_000181295.1 Otolemur garnettii | reverse complement strand
GCCAGCCACATACACCAGAGCTGGCAGGTTCGAATCCATCCTGAGCCTGCCAAATAACAATGACAACTACAACCGAAAAAAAAAAAAAAGCCGGGCTTGTGGCGGGTGCCTGTGGTCCCAGCTATGGGAGGCTGAGGCAGGAGACTCCTTTGAGCTCAGGAGTTGGAGGTTGCTGTGAGTTGTGATGCCACCCACTCTACCCAGGGGGATAGCTTGAGGCTATGTCTCAAAAAAAAAAAAAAAAGAAAGAAAAAGAAATGGAATTATATTTAAGCACAGCCACGTAGAAGTACTTCGAAGGTGTCCACTTTTCCTACAAAGAAGTTCTTTTTCCTACTGTCATTCCTTGGTTCTCGTTCACATGGACCCCAAAGTTCTCGGCAAGATAGGGGGTCCTGTAGCCTTATCCCCTGTAGTACCCCCAGGAAACCAGCCCGCAGGCCTCTGACAATTTCCACCAAAGCTCCCCGCGGCTGATAACGTCGGGGCCCCTCTGTCCTCTTTCACCGCCCCAAGGGCATCTTCCCGGTCTCTCCCAGTGACCGCAGGTGCCCCGGTGGTATCAGCGAGCACTAATGAGTGCGTCCACTTTTGTCCCCACCACCGAGGCTCTCCCCATACTGCACCAGGTCCTTGCCTTCCCCAGGACGTTCCAGCTGCAGCTCGCCCTCGGAACTGGACTCTCCTCGCTCTGGTACCGACTCCAGGCCCAGCGTTCTTCCTCGGAGCCATCAGACATTGACACAATGTCTCAGAACACCTGAGGACTTGTGAGGGCTTCTCTGTCTACCGCCTCACAGACACTTTCATCCTCCGTCCTCGTTGCCCTCCCCAGTCCACCTCGCTGCTGCCTCCAGGCCTCGCTAGGAACTCGGCCTGCCCGCCGCACCCCGCCGCGCCCCGTCACGGGGATGCCGAAAGCCTAACCAGGGCAACCATGCACAAACAGGGGATGCTGCTCTGATCCCTCGACGTCTATATACCCCTATTACACCCTGCCAGGCAAAGAAAAGCCTCCCTGCCTTGATCTCGTGTTGAGGGACCAAGGGCCGCCTACGCTCAGCCCTTGTATCAAGTGCCTGCCGGGCGTCGGAGAGCCACCAAGTCTGCGGTCATCCAGGCGTCCTAGAGCGGCGCAAGGACGCAAGCCGACCCACTTCCTACTGTCACTCGCCAGCAGCGGTGGGACCCAGGAGTACGGCCCGTCCAGACTCAGCGGTGGAACCCCTGGCGTCCACCAGGAGAAGCCCGCCTCGCCCCGCTGACCTGCACAGCCGATCCGAGGGAGCTGCCTCTGCTCCCCAGCCTTGTGCCGGTGCCGCAGGTACGGGAGGCGCCTGGGGGAGACCTTCGCCAGCCCTCCCGGAACGCAACGCAGCACCTTCAACAGAAAGTTGGGGTTTTTTTGGCCGGGGCTGGGTTTGAACCCGTCACCTCCCGTATATGGAGCCGGCGCCTACTCCTTTGAGCCACAGGTGCTGCCCCCAACATGAAAGCTTTGTTCCACTACCGGCTCTAGGTTAGGGGGTAAAAAAATGTCCTTTCCTCGGGCATCCCCAAATTGGATTGGACAGAATCAATGACTAAAACCGATGAAGGAAACCTAGCGCCATCGAACCGGTCAGGTACTTACAGGCCGCCCTGCCTGAACAGTGGGAACTGTCTTTGGCGGAAGATGCTGGTGGCTCTGATGCTTTGCAGCTGTAAGCTGGTTTTCCGGAATCATGCCCCAAGCCACCTACTCAACCCAGGGGGCAACCCTCTTAGCTCTTGTGGTCCTCTTCCTTCGGGGGAGGAGGCTGGAAGTTGACTTGACCAGCCTTCCTGGTGGCAAGCAGGTCCCAGAATGCAGTGTCACATTTACCACGGCTGCTTTGGAGGATCTGGGTCTTCTTTCCTGGGGAGGAAGGTTTTTGTTAGTTGTTGAGACAGAGACTCAGTTTGTCGCCCTCGGTAGAGTGCGGTGGCGTCACAGCTCACAGCAACCTCAGAATCTTGGGCTCTTGCCTCAGCCTCCCGAGTGGGACTACAGGCACCTACCTATAGTCCGCCGGGACTAAAACGCCTGGCTATTTTTATAGACAGGGAAATCCAACTGCCTAGGCCTCCCAGAGCGCTAGGATTATGGGCGTGAGCCCGAGTGCCAGGCCCTGTCTTGTTTTTCTGTTTTTAGTAGAGATGGGTCTGCTCTTGCTCAGACTGGTCTTGATCTCCAGAGCTGAAAGGAACCACCCGCCTTGGCCTCCCAGAATGCTTAGGATAATTTGCAGCAGCACAAAAGTTCTTAATTTTGATGTGGTCAGTATTTCTATTTTTATATTGTCACCTGTGCTTTTGGTATATTTTGTAATCATCTACTTTTTATTTATCCACTTTGTTTCCATTTCTGAAATTTTCATTTTTCTCCTATAGTATTAGAGGCAGTTAAGGAGACAGGTTCTGTAGGTTTATTCCCAAACTGAATTTGTTAAGTTGGAACAGGTACATTTACCTATTACCTGTAAGAGCCTCCATTTGTAACTAGGACTTGTATATCAAACAGATGTTTTTAACCCGGGGATTACGTTTACTTTTTTTTGTAGAGTTGGGAGCAGTCTCACTATGTTGCCCAGACTGTCTTAAACTTCTGATTTCATGTAATACTGTGGCCATGGCCTTGGCCTCCTTATGCTGGAATTATAAGTCACATTGCATAGCCATCTCTATTATTTATTTCTACTTTGTTCAGATTAATATTGTCTAGCTTAAGTTGAATATTTAAATTTTAAACATATTAATTCATGATTTGTAATTGTTACTACATGTTAGAGACAAGGTTCTCTGTCACCCAGGCTGGGGTGCAGTGACATGAAAATTGCTCACCGTATGGCTTGGCACCTGTAGCTCAGTGGCTAGGGCACCAACCACATACACCAGGCTGGGGGGTTTGAGCCCAGCCAGTTCTGCTAAACAATGACAACCACAACAACAACAACAAAATAGCCCAGCGTTGTTGCAGGTGCCTGTGGTCCCAGCTACTTGGGAGGCTGAGGCAACAGAATTGCTTAAGTCCAAGAGTTTGAGGTTGCTGTGAGCTATGATGGAAGTGCACTCTACACAGGGTGACATAGTGAGACTCTATTTCAAAAAAAAATTTGCTCAATGTAATCTTGAATACTTGAGCTCCGTTGTTCCTCCTGCCTCTATAGGCGAAACGCCTATATGCCTCTGGCCAAAAATGCTGTTTGAGAGAGAGCAGTGAAAAGATTTGTGCAGGCATACTTGTGAGAAACTGAGGCAGAATCCCACATGGCCAGGTTGGTTGCAGGCCTAACATGACCAAAGCTTTGGCTGGAATAGCATTTCCAGACTGCATTAAGGAATTAAGGTTGACTTTATAAGGCCAATGAAAAAGCCCTTTGGACTCAGTTCCTGTGGCTCAAGTGGCTAAGGCACCACCTTCATACACCTAAGGTGGCAGGTTTGAATCTAGCCCGGGCCGCCAAACATTAATGACAGCTGCAACTAAAAAATAGCCATGCGGGCTCGGCGCCTGTGGCTCAACTGGCTAGGGCGCCAGCCACGTACACCT
>NW_003852640.1:208687-210438 GCF_000181295.1 Otolemur garnettii | reverse complement strand
AAAAAAAAAAAAGAAAAAGCCATTTGGAAAACTGGCCAGTAACCTTTCCTGATCTGTGGTAAGTGACAAAGGTCGCTTGCTGATGGGTCCAGGAATGGTAATGTGCTAGAGGACCTCAAGAGAAGAGGAATTTACCCAATACATACAGGTATCTAATGGCACAGATGAAACCTGGGCTCATGTAAGGCTTTTGAGAAGTTCAGCCTGAGAATTCCTTACAAAAGACTCCAGCAAAAACCCCCTGACTTAAGGCCTACATGGGAGCTGAGGTTTGCACACAAATTCCTGTATGCCCAAGAAGTTTCTCTATGTTTTGCTTAAATCTGAAGTAACTACCTTCAAATGGCATGGTCACGGGTGGTGCCTGTGGCTCAAAGCAGTAAGGTGCTGGCCCCATATACTTTAGGTGGCGGGTTCAAACCCAACCCCAGCCAAAAACTGAAAAAAACAAAAAAAACAAAAAAAACAAATGGCGTGGTCAGTAGAACAGACATTCAAATTGTCTCTTTCCCCCATAGCCTCAGGCTTCATCAGATAAGAACAAAGAAAGTAATAACTGACAACATGTTCTTCATTAAGTTATGTTAAACTCGTTATGTTGAAAGGATTATGCTTAAAGGTGTATGTTTGGTGGGTTATCAGATTACCAAGGAGGAGCTACTTACAGGGCAAGTGGTAATAAGATACTTAAATGGATTAATGAAGTCATTGATGTCCAATGCGAATGTGCAGAGAGGAATTGTAATGAATGTTAATGAGATCACTGCTGTATAGTGCGCATGCACAAGATTGCCTATATAAACCAACAGCAAATAAAGAAGGCTTGCCATTTTGCCTGAGCGAGCAGATGGTCAAACGACATCGCTTTTCCGTGAGACCCTTACAGCAACATGCCTCAGCCTCCTCCTAAGTAGTTCAGACTACAGGACTGTGCCACCATGCCTGGCTAAATTTTTAATTGTTTTAAAAATAAGATGGGGGGCTGGGTGCCCATAGCTCAATGGTTAGAGTGCCAGCTTCATATACCACCGCTGGCGGGTTCAAATCCCCCCTCAGGGGCTGCTAAACAAACAAAAAAATATGGACATGGGATGGGGTGCACTGGCTTATGACTGTAATCTCAACACTTTAAAGGCCAAGGTGGGTGGACTGCCTAACCTCACAGGTTGGACACCAGCCTGAGTCAGAGCAAGGCCTCATCTCTAAAAACAGCCATGCATTGTGGTGGCACCTGTAGTCCCAGCTACTTGAGAGGCTGAGGCAAGAGAATCGCTTTAGCCCAGGAGTTTGAGGTTGCTGTGAGCTGTGACGCTACAGCACTCTACCAAGGGCAACAAAGTGAGACTCTTGTCTCAAAAAAAAAGGACAGGGTCTCAGTATATTGCCCAAGCAGGCCTCAAACTCCTGGGCTCAAGTTATCTTGTGTCCGTAGCCTCTCAAAGTGCTGGGATTATATTTGTGAGCCATCGTACTGGGCCTCTACTTTCAGATCACAGACTAAAAGTAGAGGTCGGGTGCTTAAGATGTTTACTTTAATTTTTTTGGTGCTGAAACCCAGGATCAAACCACAATGATGACTACAACAAAAAAACAGCCGGGCGTTGTGGCAGGTGCCCGTAGTACCAGGTACTTGGGAGACTGAGGCCAAAGAATCGCTGAAGCAGGGCAGTGCCCATGGCTCAAGGAGTAGGGCGCTGGCCCCGTATACCTGAGGTGGAGGTTTCAAACCCGGCCCCAGCCAAAAACTACAA
>NW_003852640.1:200913-206257 GCF_000181295.1 Otolemur garnettii | reverse complement strand
GCTCAAAAGTTTGAGGTTGCAGTGAGCTGTGACACCATGGCACTCTACCGGGGGCGATATAGTGAGACACTCTCTCTCCAAAAAAATAAATAAATAAAAATAAAAGGTATCGTGCTCACTTCAGCAGCACACCTACTAAAATTGGAACAATACAGAGAAGATTAGCATGGCCTTTGTGCAAGGATGACATGCAAATTCGTGAAGCATTCCAAAAAAAAGAAAAGAAAAAAGAAAAGGTACCACTAAACAAAAATATGATCTGATCAGAACCGTATTTTTTTTTTTGAGACAGAGTCTTACTACGTCTCTCTCAGTAGAGTGCCATGGCGTCACAGCTCACAGCAACCTTAAAGTCTTGGGCTTAAACGATTCTCTTGCCTCAGACTCCCAAGCAGCTGGGACTATAGGTGCCCAACACAATGCCAGTCTATCTTTTGGTTGTAGTTGTCATTGTTACTTGACAGGCCCAGGCTGGGTTCAAACCCACCAACTCCAATGTATGTGGCTGGCACCCTAGCTGCTGAGCTACAGGTGCTGAGCCAAAATAATACATAGTGGGGTTTTTTTTTGCAGTTTTTGACCAGGGCTGGGTTTGAACCCACCACCTCCAGCATATGGGGCAGGCGCCCTACTCCTTTGAGGTGTCTCCCCAGAATAATATATGTTTTTAAAGCAAAGCAAACAGACTAGCAGGTTGGGTGGTGGCTCACCACTGTAATCCCAAGGTTGGTCAAAAAAACAACAAAACAGATCAGCAAGATAAAGCCTTTTCAAATATGTGCACCAGATAGGAGGTATATGGGCTGTCTGGGACTACCCAAGGAGGCAAATCTGCAGGTGAGCACCATCACCCAGCAAGTCCCTCACTTGGAGCTTCTGAAGACAGGACTGGGAGGGCATACCTAGGACAAGTCAGTCTCACCTTTTTGGTGGCTTTTCAAGACCTCTGGTTCCTTAGCTCCCCAAAGATCCAGGACCCACAGCTCTGCCTCTTGCTCTAGCTGGGAAATCAGTTCTGGCTTAGGGACAGGGAATCCTGTTGAGGGAAGATGACACTGGGTGAGTCAGTGTGGCCTAGGAAGCTGGGGCACAAGCCTGGCTCACAGGGCTTTCCAGGCAAGGTGAGTAGAGACATGCCCTGAGTTGGTCAGAGGAGCCAGTAGCCTGAGCATGAGTGCTAATCCACTCATTAGTTCTCCTCCCCTAGAGGGACACCCATGGAGCCACTGGTGACAGGACTGAAGTCCCTACACTTGGGGAGCAAGGCAGGCGCTCCCATGGGGAATATTTCTTCTGTAAAGATGAGACCAGTACCTGGGGACAAGAGGCAAGACCCTCTTCTTTGGGAATACAATGAGCTAAAGTAATCCCATGAGCCCCTTAGTTCCCCCCCTCTCCCCCCAGCCCATGCAAACCAAGGAAGCCAGGCAGAGATCCTCACCCAGGGAGACCATGTTGCCATAGTTCTCCAGCATCACATCCCTGTACAGTGTTCGCAGCTGGGGGCCCAGATGTTGCCCCTCTGCCTGGAAGAAGTGCAGGGCCACATCTTGGAAGGTCAGCAGCATCTGCTCCTGGAACTACATCTCCTCGTTGCCCCAGGCCATGCCCACAGGGCAACAGACAGCTCTCCAGGGGCCCTGACCTTGGGAAGCACCACCACCCAGAGCCCTCCTGCAGGCAGTATGAATGCTGCACTAACAGGGCGCCCTGACCCAGCTGAGCTGAGAGCCCATCTCTCTGAGGGAGGCTAGAAGTCTACATTTCAGAACCCTTTCCTTGGGAGTGCTAGACTACTTGACTTTACCAGCTAACCAGCTCACAGCTCCAGAGAGCTGCTTCTTTCTTACTGGAGGAAGGGATGAAGATTATGGATGAAGAGGGAGGCAAGGTTAACTCACCTGGGGCCCTAGAAGCTGCTTTCTTGGGCACACTGGCTACTGTGGGGTCTAAAGGAAGAGAAGAGGCTGCCCAGGCCTGACATCTCTTTGTAGGGAGGAGAACCCATAATCAACCCCAATCAGCAAGGGGTGTGGAGGGGTGGCCAGGAGGCAGAAATTAACCTTTAGTGTGGCCTTACTGGTGATGAGAAAGGTACTAAAGAAGTTTTAACATAACAGGAGCCAGCATGTCACCCTACTGCCCAGCTTCATGAAATCCTGAACTGCAGGAGCAAGAGCCCAAGGGTTCCAGTGATTCCCCATTAAGAGTGAAACCTGGCGGCTCGGCGCCTATAGCTCAACCGGCTAAGGCGCCAGCCACGTACACCTAAGGTGGCGGGTTCAAATCCCCAGCCCGGACCTGCCAAACAACAATGACGGCTGCAACCAAAAAATAGCCGGGCGTTGTGGCGGGCGCCTGTGGTCCCAGCTACTTGGGAGGTGGAGGCAGGAGACTCGCTTGAGCCCAGGAGTTGGAGGTTGCTGTGAGCTGTAATGCCATGGCACTCTACCCAGGGGGACAGCTTGAGGCTCTGTCTCAACCAAAAAAAAAAAAAAAAAAGAGTGAAACATGGCAGCTCCAATAGTCCACACCCGCTAAGGGCCTGAAAATGGGATGCGGGACGGCTTTGCTTCCTGACCTAACCCGTGACAAACAGCGACGCGAAAATGGACGGTTGTGCAGCCCTCACCGCACTCTATTCAATAGGGCAGAGGAAAGAGCGAGGGTTCCCCGATTAGGTGAAGACAGAGGACTGCCGTCATCCTCAGCCTGTGATCCCAGCCTCTTAGGTTGGCCTGCCCCTGAGGCCAAGCTGCGGTCACCGCCTCATTTTCCCAACAGCCTCCTCCCGGCCTCTCCCGTTGGTTGGTGGCTTCTCAGGGCTCTGATGCCCAGAGCCCCTCCTGGACAGGGCCGCCTGCCTCCCCGCGCTGCGGGCACTTTTGCACAGCTAGACTTTCCTCTAGCGTCCCCAGCAAGAGCTCACGATCAGGGCCGTAACCTCCCCCGAAGTTCCTCCCGGGGACCTCCTCTGTGCTGGCTCCTCCGCCCGCCGATAAAGCCCTCCCGCTCGGCCCCGTACTTCTGCCGTCGGACGCCAGGCCACCTGCTCGTTCCGGCCCCTGCCGCCCACAGTTGGCTCGGGCTGCAAACGGCTGGGCCCAGGCCCGTTGCCAGGGAGGGGTCCGCAAGCGCCCCGCGGCCAGACCGAGCCAAGCCCGCACGCCCAGCGGCCCAGGAACCCGGCCAGGCCCAGGCAGGCGGCGCCTGGACTCAATGTGCCGGCGGGCCCCGCTGCGAACCCTCCTGAACTCCCGGCGTACAGCAGCGGCGTCTTTGGTTCTGGCACCCAGAGCGCCAGAAACCTGGTGAGGCTCCGCCCCCGGCGTCCAGGGCAGCTACAGGGTGGCCGGAGGCGGTGGAGAGCAGCTAGGGAGCAGGTGGTGGGAGGGAGCAGGAGGAGAGGCCGGGGGAGGCAGAGGAAGGAGGACAGGAAGGTCGCTCAGGGGGAGGAGGAGGGGAGGATGACGGAGTCGGGGAGGAGGTGGGGAGGTGGGCAGATGAGGGGGAAACGGAAGAGAGAGTAGGGTGGAACTTCAGGAGAGGTGGGACTCCGGCTTCGCTCCCCCGGCTGGCGGGCCCCCTTCACGGCAGCGGCCGCTGTCCGCGCCCTCTAGCTGGACTTCGGCCTCTGTGTCTGTCTGCCACATTCCTCTTCCTTATAACAGCAAACAAGTCGTACATAAAGATCATCCACTAGAGCGTGGTTTAAAAATAGCACTTATTAAAGCTGAAGAGGCAGGATCTGGAGTCGTGGAATGAGTGAACGAAGCTAAGGACGATCTTGTCTCCCCAAATACGCCATGGACTGAGAGAATCAAACCACAAATTCTGGGTCTGAGCTGGAGGCAATCGCTGAAGATGGAGAATGTCTAAAAGTCTCAAATAAACACCATGCAAATTCACATTGTTTAAAAGCTGCCATACGTTATTAACATTAAGTGTTGGGGAGGAGATGGCTGGAGTGTGAATTAAGCTATATATAAAAATAACTTAAACACTTACAGTAATGTAGGAATCAGCCCCAAGAATATAACAAACGTTAAAGACAAGGTGACCATCCCAGAGTTCTGTTTTTTGTTATTGAGACACAGTCTCACTATGTTACCCTCCGTAGGATGTTATGGCGTCACAGCTCACAGCAACCTCAGACTCTTGGGCTTAAGTGATTCTCTTGCCTCAGCCTCCCAAGTAGCTGGGACTACAGGCGCTGGCAACAAGCCTGGCTATTTTTGTTGTTGTCCTTGTTTAGCAGGCCTGGGCTGGCTTTGAACCCACTAGTGCCACGCCTGGCTATTTTTAGAGACTGGGTCTGGCTTTAGGTCAGGCTGATCTCCTGAGCTCATGCAATCCACTTGCCTTGGCCTCCCAGAGTGTAAGGATTACAGGTCTGAGCCGCTGTGCCCAGCCACAAAATCATATATCTGATATGACCTCAATTGGATGTATGAATACTTAGTTAGAAAGGTTTCAACCAGGTGCAGTGGTTCACATCTGTAATCACAGCACTTTTAGAAGCTGAACTGGGAGGATCCCTGGCACCGAGAAGTTCAAGACCAGTCTGGGCAACATAGTGAGACTCTGTCTAAACAGAAGGTTTTTAAAAAATTAGCTGGGTGTGGTGGGAAGCACTTTCCTTTGCAGTTACTTGGGAGTCTGGAGCAAGAATTGTTTGAGCCTAAGGAGTTAGAGGTTAAAAAATCAAATCAAATCACGGGAGAAAGGCACATCCACATAAATAAATGAGCTCAACTATATACAAAATTGATAACTATACAAAAAGAATTATTTCTAGTAACTATGGGTTCTCAATAGCCTGTATTCTAAGGATTAAACTATAAACTGCTCTATGAGGAATCCTCAGATACACTCAAAACTAGCCACTTGCTGGCTTTTCATAGATACTATTATGGAACTAAAAGTGATAAGAAAGTGAGGGAGGGCTGTTTGAAAGTTTCGGAGAGAACAACCAGATAGTGCATGGATCATGCTTCTTGATCTTAGCCTGAACAAAGCTTTACTAGACATTTTGGGGACATGGGAAATTTGAATTTGGGTTGCCTATTAAAAGAGATCACATGGGCGGTACCCATAGCTCAGTGGGTAGGGCACCAGCCATGTGCACCAGGGCTGGTGGGTTCAAACCCAGCCCTGGCCTGCTAAAAACAAAAAAATAGGTGGGTGTTGTGGTGGGCACCTATAGTCCCAGCTACTTGGAAGGCTGAGGCACGAGAATCTCTTTTTTATTTTTGAGACAGAGCCTCAAGCTGTCCCCCTGGGTAGAGTGCTGTGGCATCACAGCTCACAGCAACCTCCAACTCCTGGGCTCAAGCCAGTCTCC
>NW_003852640.1:197169-200762 GCF_000181295.1 Otolemur garnettii | reverse complement strand
TTAGCCGCTTGAGCCACAGGCGCAGGCGCCGAGCCAAGAGAATCTATTAAGCCCAAGTGTTGGAGGTTGTTATGATGCCATGGCACTCTACCAAGGGCAACAAAGTGAGACTCTCCCTCAATAAAAAAAAAAGAGATTACAGAATTACCATCAAGGTTTTTTTTTTGAGACACAGCCTCAAGCTATTGCCCTGGGTAGAGTGCTGTGGCATCACAGCTCACAGCAACCATCAACTCCTGGGCTCAAGTGAGTCCCTGCCTCAGCCTCCCAAGTAGCTGGGATCACAGGTGCCTGCCACAATGCCTGGCTTTTCTTTTTTTTTTTTTTCGTTGCAGCCATCATTGTTGTTTGGTGGGCCCGGGCTGGATTCAAACCTACCACCTTAGATGTATGTGGCTGGCACTTTAGCCACTTGAGCATAGGTGCCGAGCCAGGAGTTTTTTATGCAATCCCAACCTGTCAGTCATCCCAAAGATGGGAAATGACAGTCAATACTGCCAGGGGACAGGTTGGACAAAATAATAAGTATATAAAAGACAGTAGGTGCTCAGACTTTAGGTCTCCACTCTCAGAAGGGGGCCTGTCTCATTAAGACATATTCTTGCTATACCTTACTTTCATTCTGCAATAAATGTGTATATATGTTATTGCTTTTTATCTGTGATCATCGTCATTTACGTTTCAGCTGGACCTAACGGAAGTGTAGTAAGTATCAAAGCTGTGTGTGTTGGAAGGTGAGATGCCCACTTACTAATGGTCACTATCCAAGTCTCAGATATACCAGTTTGGTCAGCATTGACAGGTTCCAGCCTTGAGGCCTCCACCTCTGCAGGCTCTGGAATCACCTACATTATCTGTGCAGAATGGCTGGACCTGCAGGACGTTTCTGGACTGCTTTGAAATAACCTCCTCGGCTGTGCGAACTGGCTTGAGAGTGGTGTCTCCTCTTAGCAGGAGGAGGAGAAGGAGGGAGTCCTGGGTGGGGATCTCATTCGGCAGATGGGCGGGTCCTCCCACACCCGGTTTCCTAGAACGACCGGAAGTGACTCTGAACGCTTCCGGGGATCAGGCTCGTTTCCCGACGGGCACCGCGTACCTCCTGTACGGGATCGCTCGGCCAAGGTGGGGAGATCCCTGAGCCCGGGCATTGCGGGTGACGTGGGCTGGGGCCGCTCTACTTGGGCAGGGGCGGCGGAGCACGACTCGGCCCCTTCGCCACCACGTCCAGGGCGCCCTGGAGACTAGGGGTGGGGCTTTTCCGCGGTCGGAGCGAGCTGAGGGCGTCCTGGGCCGTGGCGCGGGTCGGGTGGCTGCGCAGCGCCGGCCTCGACTTCTCGCCAATGTTCCCACGCCCCAGAACGGGTGGGGCCGCAACCTTTTCGGAGGCGAGGACTGCGAGCTCAGTCTGCGTCCGGGCCGCCTTGTGACCTGGAGAGCAGCGCCAAGCCCATTCTCGTGGAAGGCCTCCCGTTAGAGCGGGAAAGAGTACTTAGTCCTGGCGAGGCAGTGAGAATTGGCAGTGGGTGGTCGTTGACTGCCAGGGTGAGGGGGCCCAGCATTCCTGGGAAAATGGGGGGCATGTACCCAGAGGAAAGCTCTCTGTTCCCCAACATGTCCCGGCCCCGCTGTGCTTAGTGTTCCGGGCCTGACAAGTACCTGACAGGAATTGTGCTCTGTTGGTCTCTGCTCCAGCACCTGCTGTGTCCCTCTGGTCTTGGAGCTTTCCCTAGTTCATTCTTTCCAATATTACTTATTTGGAGAACATACAGCACTCCTGTTTCCTGGTCCTTCCCTGTTCCCCCTCCTTGCCAATTCTGCTTGTCTTTCATGTCTTAGATGGCACTATGGGAGGCCTCTCCTGTGCAGACCCCTCTGTCACCTGCTCTCAGGGCCACTGCTCCAGCTCCCATAACATTGCCATTTCTTTTCTTTTCTTTTTTTTTTTTTTGGAGAGTCTCAAGCTTTTGCCCTGGGTAGAGTGCTGTGGCGTCATCGCTCACAACAACCTCCAACTCTTGGGCTCAAGCGATCCTGTTGCCTCAGTTTTTCTATTTTTAGTAGAGAAGGGGCGTCTGGCTTTTGCTCTGGCTGGTCTTGAACTCATGAACTCAAGCTATCCATCTGCCTCAGCCTCCCAGAATGCTATGAGTACAGGCGTGAGCCACTGCACCCTGCCCATTGACTGTCATTTCATAGTTAACACTGTCAGTATCCTAACCCCAGGGACCACATCAATCCTCATTGATTGAATCAAAGGACATGGGAGTCACTAGTCTTCTTTTCCCACCCCCAGGTATCTGCATCTTGCACCTACTTGGGGCTGGCTGATCAAGGAGTAAGAAGCAGCAATGTCTGCTGTGGGGGCCGCAGCTCCATACCTGCATCATCTAGGTGACAGTCACAGTGGTCAAGTGAGCTTTCTGGGAGCCCAGCTTCCTCCAGAGGTGGCAGCAATGGCCCGGCTCCTAGGTGATCTGGACAGAAACACCTTCAGAAAGCTGCTGAAGCTTGTAGTCAACAGTGTGCAGGGGGAGGACTGCCGGGAGGCAGTGCAGCGTCTTGGGACCAGTGCCAGCCTGTCAGAGGAGCGGCTGGGCTCCCTGCTTGCAGGACTGCATACCCTGCTTCAGCAAGCCCTCAGGCTGCCCCCCGCTAGCCTGAAGCCTGATGCCTTCAAGGACCAGCTCCAGGAGCTCTGTATCCCGCAAGATTTACTTGGGGACTTGACCAGTGTGGTATTTGGGAGTCAGCGGTCCCTCCTTGAATCTGTGCCCCACCAGCAGGGGACCTGGCTGCCCCACGTCACTGACTTTCGGTGGAGGGTGGATGTGGCAATCTCCACCAGCACCCTGGCTCGCTCCCTACAGCCAAGCGTCCTGATGCAGCTGAAGCTTTCAGATGGGTCTGCACACTGCTTTGAGGTCCCCATGGCTAAGTTCCAGGAGCTGCGGTACAGTGTGGCTCTGGTTCTGAAAGAGGTGGCGGACCTGGAGAAGAGGTGTGAGTGCAAACTGGACTGAACTTTCACTTGGGCAGTCCCAGTCAAGTCAGCTGGGGAGACTAAGCTTGGCAGGTGCCAAAGCCCAGGACACCCATGCCCTTCCCACAAAGCAGTGAGAATGTTTGAATGTAATGTAATTTTCTGTTTAATTGAAAGACAGCTGTGCATTTCAAGTTTTGGAAGTAAAGCAACTGTAAAAAGTATGTTTTTTAAAATTGCACATCATCCCCTGGCCCTTGGTGTTTGTTGCTGGGTGTGGCTGTGTGCCAGGTCAAGTTCTGAGGTCCTGGCATAGGCCCTTTGTGAATACCATGAGGTTTCTCACTCTGGTCCCACGTAGCATTTGAACTCTTATGCACATTTGCTTTTGTGAACCCTGTTTTAGGGTGGAAATTTTAATTAATTCTCCTACGTCCTTGCCCTCATGGAGCTAATATTCCAGTGGGGAGGGGGAAACATTACAAAACACATGATAAAAATATCTAACATACTGGCTTGGCGCCTGTGGCTCAAGTGGCTAAGGTGCCAGCCACATACACCTAAGGTGGTGGGTTCGAATCCAGCCCAGGTCCGCCAAACAACAATGACAGCT
>NW_003852640.1:186015-187178 GCF_000181295.1 Otolemur garnettii | reverse complement strand
AAAAAAAAAAAAAAAAAAAATTGTCCACACCAACCCCTAGCATTTGAACTAGGAACTCTGTCTTAATTCTATGGGCAGGTTCACTTTCATTTTCACTTCTTGAACCACACAATCAATTTCATCAATGAAGATAATGGAGGGCTTGTTGTCTTTGGCAAGTTGGAATAAATTCTTAACCAGTTTCTCACTTTCACCTAGCCTCTTTGAAACAAGATCAGAGGAAGATATTGAAAAAAATGTTGAGTTGTTTGCTTCTGTCGCTACAGCTTTGGCTAAATAGGACTTTCCTGTTCCAGGTGGTCAGGTGTCCAAATAACAGAATTCCCCTCCAAGGAGTTCTTTTGCCTGTGAAAAGATGAGGAAATTTAATAGGCAGTATCACAGCTCCTTTAAGTGCTTCTTTAGCTCCTTCAAGACCAGCAACAGTCGCTCCACTTCACAATGGGTTGTTCTTATATATATATATATTTTTTTTGTTGTTGTTGTTGTTGTTTTTTTTTTTTTTTGAGACAGGGACTCAAGCTATCTCCCTGAGTAGAGAGCCATGGCATCATAGCTCACAGCAACCTCCAACTCCTGGGCTCAAGCGAGTCTCCTGCCTCAGTCTCCCAAGTAACTGGGACCACAGGCACCCGCTACAATGCCCGGTTATTTTTTGGTTGCAGCTATCATTGTTGTTTGGTGGGCCGGGGCTGGATTTGAACCTGCCACCTTAGGTGTATGTGGCTGGCGCCTTAGCCACTTGAGCCTCAGGCGACAAGCCCACATTGGGTCGTTCTATAACAATGGCACTTTGAATTTGATTCTGTAGTTTCTTTTTTTCAGGGTCATCAGATTCTCCTTCCCCATCACTGTTATTCCCTTTCTCATCTGTTGGACTCAGCAATCCCTCTTTCACTGGCTTCTGTGGTTTTTTCTCTTTCTTTTTCAGATACTCCTTAAGCTTTTCTGCTCTATCAAGATATTCTGTACACTTTACCCTGATGCTTTGCTTGTCTTTTTCTCCCTCTGCTTCATGTTTAACTACATTGAGGAAATACTGTTAGGTCCGAAAAATTATTCTCCCAAACAGCCCAAACAGACGAATCCAAGACACGCTCCGATGTAAAAAGCACAAGATGTGGCTCGGCACCTGTGGCTCAAGCGGCTAAGGCGCCAGCCAC
>NW_003852640.1:174690-185693 GCF_000181295.1 Otolemur garnettii | reverse complement strand
AACTCGGGGTAGAGCAAGTTTTTATGGGGTACAGAAAGCAAGAAGGGTAGGGTCCGTTACGGGTACACTCTTGATTGGTGGTTGGTGATTTCATTACTAAAGGAAGATTTGGATTTGTACAGGTGAGGGGTGGGGGATTTCTTAACCGGGGCTAGAGGTGGTGTAGCCTAATTAGGTAGTTGAAGGAGACACCTGAATTTCAAGGAAGTGGAAACCTATTGCCTATTATGGGAGCTGTTCAAGGGAACTGATACTTATTGCCTATTATGGCAGCTGTCTGCCTAGGGTGTCTCAATCATTGGCTGTGCAAGCAGGTGTGGGGGAGGCAGCAGGGAGTGGCCCTGCAGTTTTAACAGAGCTTATGTAGTAGACAACAAAATGGCACTGGTCTGGCCCTTACAATACTGCATGGCGATAGAGTTGAAGGGCTTCTTTGTAGTTCCCCGCTTTGTCTTCTTGGCTGCTTTGCTAGCAAGATCTATTGTTTTTTGGAGGTTGTTGGAAGTGAATGCCATGGTAGAGATCCAAGGCAGTTCCCTGGGGGTGGGGGGTGAACGAGGCTTGAGAAGAGACATCAGCGTCAATGCTGAATTAATTGCCCCAGGGCCCCAAACTGGGGGTGGTGGCTCTTGGGTCTGGAACTTATCCTACAATACCACCACTCCCAATTAGCCGCCCGACCCTCCTCCAAAAAAAGCCTTTTTAAACATTAAAAAGTCCCTGTGCTGGCTGGGTTTGGTGGCTCACGCCTGTTGTCCCAGCGCTGTGAGAGACCGAGGTAGGTGGATTGCCTGAGCTCAGCTGAGTTCCAGACCAGCAGACCAGCAGAAGATCAGCATGAGCCGGAATGACCCAGAGTGAGACCCTGTGTGAACCACTGCACTGGGCTGATTCTGTTTTTTTTTTTTTTTTTTCCCTATTAAAAATCACAGTGATAGTCCAGATATTAAAACTGGGCTGGGTATGGTGGTTCACACCTGTAATCCCAACACTGTGAGAGGCCCAGGCAGGAGGATTGCGTGAGCTTAGGAGTTCCAGACCAGCCTGAGTGAGACCCCCTTCTCTACTAAACATAGAGAAATTAGATGGCGTGGGCGCTTGTAGTCCTACCTACTCAGGAGGCTGAGGCAGGAGCTCTTGAGCCCAGAAGTTTGAGGTTGCTATGAGCTATGATGCCACAGCCCTCCACCCAGAGTAATAGTGAGACTCTGCTTCAAAAAACAAAAATAAAAAAAATAAAAATTATTCTTATAAAGTATTGCAGGATTGGATAAACAAACATCACATATACTTAATATCAACTTGAAACTACAGACCCACATGAGAGAAAATCTCAAATTCAAGTAAGGCAGTAGGGAGGAGGCTGAGTAGCTTCCCACCCACTGGGTACAATTCTCTGACTTATGACACACTCCCTGGGTTTAGGACATAGCTACAACTTGATTTTTACCTGTCATGTGTAAATCATACAATCTAATGGTTTGTACCCTCATGTTAATCTGAAATTGAAATACAAGGAAAATATAAAAACCATTCTTAACCAGCCAGCTTGTACCTCCTCCTGGTTGTTTTTCTTTCCCACCCAGTTTATTTTTTGCTTCCCCTCGACCCCCTACCTCTGAAGCCATTTTATGAATTGTCATGTGCCACCTGAGCTTCCAGAAAAAAAATAAAATTCTTAGCTCCATTCTTAGCAAGTGGTAGATGGGTAGTGGCTCTGCTGTACTCCCTCAGCCCTAGCTGGGGCTGAGCTTGTGAGCCTATGTGACTTCCTGATACCAAGCGAATGTCTCTCTTCATCCATGGTTCATCTCTACCACCACACCCAGAATGAGGCCCTGTCCACCCTTGTTCCTAGGGTCTGTGCAAGGCCTTGGACAGAGAACTGATGTCTGCATGTGGGATATTGCTCCTTTGGTTCTGTTGACTTTATTTAGTTCTCTGTGGAAACATTTTGCTGATGATTTCCTCTCCCATGGGTCTCTGATTCCCTGAGTTCAAAGCCTGGGTGCTTCCCCAAATGCATTATTCATTCAACAAACATTTTTGCGCTCTGAGTGAGAGCAACCTATACTGGGACTAAGGGGATTTGTGACGTGACTAGGCTTTCCCCCTCATTCTACCCCGGTTTTTTTTTTTTTTTTTTTTTGTAGAGACAGAGTCTCACTTTATCACCCTTGGTAGAGTGCTGTGGCATCACACAGCTCACAGCAACCTCTAACTCTTGGGCTTAGGTGAGTCTCTTGCCTCAGCCTCCTGAGTAGCTGTGACTATAGGTACCCTCGGCGCCCTACTCACTGAGCCACAGGCGCCACCCCACCCTGGAAATTCTTTTTTTTTTTGAGACAGAGCCTCGAGCTATCCCCCTGGGTGGAGTGCTGTTACATCACAGCTCACAACAACCTCCAACTCCTGGGCTTAAGCCAGTCTCCTGCCTCAGCCTCCCAAGTAGCTGGGACCACAGGCACCCGCCACAATGCCCAGCTATTTTTTGGTTGCAGCCAGCATTGTTGTTTGGCGGGCCTGGGCTGGATTTGAACCCAACACCTTAGGTATATGTGGCTGGTGCCTTAGCCACTTGAGCCACAGGCACCGAGCCTGGAAATTCTTAAAGTGGGTTTACTGTAGTATTTAGTGAAAGCCTAGTTGGGATACAGAGTCTCCCAACACCTGCACTTCCCTGCAGGCTGCTCTGCAAGTCTTGCCATCCTCTTCCTCTTAACAACAGAATCACTAGCCTGTGTGCTAGGGGCTGTGCAGATGTTTTCATGTCTTGGATCAAAATTCAGCTGTAGCTTCAATTTAAAATGTGCACTCTGGCTTGGCGAAGTGGCTCAGACCTGTAATCCTAGCACTCTGGGAGGCCAAGGTGGGTGGGTTCCTTGAGCTCAGGACCTTGAGACCAGTCTGAGCAAGAGCGAGACCTTGTCTCTACTAAAAATAGAAAAACTAGCTGGGCATTATGACAAGCCTATAGTCCCAGCTACTCATACGCTGAGGCAGGAGGATCACTTGAGCCCAAGAGTTTGAGGTTGCTGTGAGCTGTGACACTACATCACTCTATACAGGATGACAAAATGAGACTCTGTCTCAAAAAATAAAATAAAAATAAAATGTGTACTCATACCCTAGGTTCATGTGCTGAATCACAAATTTCATGCCTTTTATTCACACAAAGAGGCTAAAAATAGACTCCTCATCTTTGTGAAGGAAAATGAAGTCTTGGGACTCCCCAAAATAACGCATATTGCCAAAAGGGAAACTAAGCCTGAGAACTGAATCATGTGGCACTGCCATCCTCCCCCATAGATGAAGAGGGCAAGTAATGCACAGCCAGGTTCCCACTGAGGTCCTCCCGGCCAGGCGGCTCTCCCCACAGACCTGTGAGAAGCTGCCTAGTGAGCCCTACACCTCGTAGGTATGTGGCCCTCCACAGAACATGAATGTGCCAATTCTTTTTTTTTTTTAGAGACAGAGTTTCACTTTGTCACCCTCAGTACAGTGCCATGGCATCAGAGCTCACAGCAACCTCCAACTCCTGGGCTTGGGCGATTCTCTTGCCTCGGCCTCCTGAAAAGCTGGAACTGTAAGTGCCCACCACTATGCCCTGCTATTTTTTTGTTGCAGTTTGGATAGGGCTGGGTTCAAACCCTCCACCCTCAGTATATGGGGCTCGCGCCCTACTCACTGAGCCACAGGTGCCACCCAGAATGTGCCAATTCTTGAATCTGAGTTCTGTGAAGTTCTATACTGATGATGTTAGCTGCCAGTTTGTCTCCACAGATGATTCCAGGACAGGAGAGCAGCCACGCCTCTGCCTACTCGTTGACTATCCTTCCCCAACTCCTTTTTTGAATGTGCAACTTGTATTACATAAAACAGATTTACTGATCACTAATGAAGAGCAACACAATAATGTAATCATTTGCCACACTGTCTCCCGTTCCAGCTCCTCCTTTTTCTTTTTTAATTTTCTTTTTTCCCTTCTTTTTCTCATAACCTTTCATTTATTTATTTATTTTATTATTATTTGTTTGTTTTGTTTTGGCCAGGGCTGGGTTTGAACCCACTACTTCCGGCATATGGGCCCAGTGCCCTACTCCTTTGAGCCACAGGCGCTGCCTATTTATTTATTTTTGAGACAGAGTCTCATTGTGTCACCCTCTGTAGACTGCCATGGCATCACAGCTCACAGCAACCTCAAACTCTTGGGCTTAAGAGATTCTTTTCTGGGGCCGCACCTGTGGCTCAAAGGAGTAAGGTGCTGGCCCCATATGATGGAGGTGGCGGGTTCAAACCCAGCCCTGGCCAAAAACCGCAAAAAAAAAAAAAGATTCTTTTCCCTCAGCCTTTCAATTAGCTGGGACTATAGGCACCCGCCACAATGCCCAGCTATTTTTTGTTGCAGTTGTCATTGTTTTAGCTGGAACGGACTGGGTTCGAACCCGCCAGCCTCAAACGTGGCTGGCGCCGTAACCACTGTACTAAACTTGTGCACTTGTGCTACTGCCAAGCCTTCTTTTTTTTTTTTTTTTTTTTAGTCAGACTCTCACTCTATCACCCTCAGTAGGGTGCTGTGGCATCACAGCTCACAGCAACCTCAAACTCTCAGTCTCAAGCAATCTGCTTGCCTCAGCCTCCCAAGTAGTTGGGAATATAGGTGCCTGCCACAACGCCTGTTTTTAGAGACAGGGTCTCGCTCTGGCTCAGGCTGGTCTTGAATCTGTGAGTTCAGGCAATCTAGCCACCTCAGCCTCCCACAGTGCTGGGATTACAGGGGTGAACCACTGCCCATGGCCCCCATTCTTAGTTCTTAGACCACAGAAAGCAGCAAAGCCCTGGTTTGCCAGACCCTGATCTAGGACCATGTTTCTCTGGCACATCTATGCAAACCTATCCCCAAAGTCTGATGAAGCTAAGAGGCTGAAGAAAGTGGCTTACCCAGAAACAGGTTATAGGGACTTGTCTCAGGCCTCAGTGAGGTGGATCCACACCACCACCCTCCCAGACACAGGCCTTACACACCTAGGGAAGGATAGTGCAGACAGCTGAAGTCTCCCTCAGGGAAAGGCCAGAATGCTGAGTGAATAGGCATAGGAGCAGGACTTGGGTCAAGGTGGATTTTTAAAAAAATTTTTTGCAGTTTTTGGCCAGGGGCCGGTTTGAACCCTCCACCTCAGGTACATGGGGCTGGTGCCCTACTCCTTGAGCCACAGGTGCTGCTCAATGTGGTTTTTTTTTTTTTTTTTTTTGAGATAGTCTTCACTTTATCACCCTAGGTACAGTGCCATGGCATCACAGCTCACAGCAACCTCCAGCTTTTTTTTTTTGAGACAGAGTCTCAAGCTGTCCCCTTGGGCAGAGTGCCGTGGCATTACAGCTCACAGCAACCTCCAACTCCTGGGCTCAAGCGAGTCTCCTGCCTCTGCCTCTCCCAAGTAGGTGGGACCACAGGCGCCCGCCACAACGCCCGGCTGTTTTTTGGTTGCAGCCGTCATTGTTGTTTGGCGGGTCCGGGCTGGGGATTCGAACCCACCACCTTAGGTGTACGTGGCTGGCGCCTTAGCCGGTTGAGCTATAGGCGCCGAGCTGCAACCTCCAGCTTTTAGGCTTAGGCAATTCTCTTGCCTCAGCCTCCCAAGTAGCTGGGACTACAGGTGCCCGCTGCAACGCCTGGCTAATTTTTGTTGCAGTTTGGCTGGAGCTGGGTCTGAACCCACCACCGTCAGTATATGGGGCTGGTGCCCTACTCACTGAGCCACAGGCTCCATCTGTTTTTTGTTGTTGTTGTTGTTTTTTGAGACAAAGCCTCATTATGCTGCCCTCGGTAGAGTGCTGTGCCATCACAGCTCACAGCAACTTCAAACTCTTGGGCTGACGCAATGCTCTTGCCTCAGCCTTCCAAGTAGCTGGGACTACAGGCACCTGCCACAACACCTGGCTATTTTTTGTTGTTGTTGCAGTTGTCATTGTTGTTTGATTGGCCCAGGCTGGGTTCGTACCTACCAGCCTCAGATTATGTGGCTGGTGCCATAACCACTGAGCTATGGGTGCTGAGCCTGGGTCACGGTGGTTTTGACTGAAGGGCAAGACTTATTGTAGAAGATAAGCAGATACTGTAGAAGAAGCAGATACTTTAAAACAGTGGTTCTCAACCTTCCTAATGCCACAACCCTTTAATACAGTTCCTGTGGGTTGCAACCCACAGGTTGAGAACCGCTGCTTTAGAGGCATTCCTGGAACAAGGGTCAATCAGAAGTAAGCAGGGTGGCACCTGAGGTGGAGCCCTGAGTCTCCAGGGACCCTGTGAGGCAGACAGAGTCCAGATGCTGCAGTGGTATTCTGAACCCCTGCCCCTGGCCAGTGCTTTTTGGGTATAGAAAGGAGCAAAGCAGCATTATGCTCAGGGCATGACCTTCCACTGCCTTTGAACTAGAAGTAGCCTCATGAAGGATGGGAGGAGGCCAGGGAGGTAGAGTTAGACTCTCCATGAGAGCATTTTGAGAGGCCAGTCCTGGGTGCTGCGGGTGGCAGGCACCATGTCATGGTCACTAGGACCTTAATACTTGTCCCATTGCTGAGGGCCTACCAAGCCTAAAACACAACACATTATAGGGAAAGTCTGTCACATTCTCTACTAAACCTGAAGGTTGACAGGTTGGTTAAGCATGGCAGCTGCAAAGCCCCTCTGTGGAAGTGCTCTGTGGAAGCCTGCAGGAGAAGGCAGGAAAAACATGTATGTACCCCATTGTGCGGGCAGTGAGGGAAGTAGCAAAGTCACTGCCACTGAGGTAGGCACTGACTTCATGGCTGTGGAGAACAGCCCCCAGAAGTGTGGGGGCAGGGGGCAACAACCAGAATTGTGGCCCTGGGACCAGCAATACAGACAGCACATGCATGGTGGTCATGCAGACCCCCACCAATAGGCTGTGAAGAAACAAACTCAGGTGACCACAACCATCCTGGACTCTGCTGTGCCCCATGCACAAGCCAAAGCCACCAAACCTGCAAACACATGGACCAGCATACCTGCCTCTACCTGATAGATGCCTAAATTGCTCTTGGGTTATACCATACTCAGTGACTGAGGCTGTGGCATTTCAGTGGCCCCGCTGTTTGGCACTCAACCAAACACCACAACTTGTGTAACCTACTCTGGGCTACATATTTGTATGTGGGAGGAAAGGGCCACAAAGTGGTAGGGGGCTTTTGGGCCCAAATATTTCCCTGTAATTATTGGCAGACATCAGAGATAAAATCTCCTAAGGGTTACAACAGGAGACAGACTGGCTGAAGCAAGGCTCACCATGGAATGAGCAGCACACTGGGTGCAGGGCCAAGGTCAGCACTGCCCTTGGGCTCATGCTGTGCATGGGCCCTTGGAGAGCAGCTTCAGTTAGATTCTCTGAGGGAAGCAGACGGATGTGGTCCTGGCAGCTGCAGTGGCAGATTAGGTCAGAATTCAACTTCTACTTACAAAGCTGAGGCCTGGAGTGATCAGAGTGGGAATGTGCTCTCAGCTAGGAACGTTCTTATTATGTGTACCACAAAGGCCCTGCCATGCTCCACTGGGCCATTTCTCAGGTCATGTTGACAGCAAGGAACCTGAGTGATGATGTGCTGACCTCAGCTCCAGGAAGAGGCTCACTTACATGGAGGTCCCCACTGACAAAGCTGTGCAAACACCCACTGGGCCCCCTGCACTGCCCAGCGGGATGGAAGGGGGAGTACGTGCAGCCTGAGTACCACTGTATCCTGCCATCTCCTGCCAGGTGAGACAGGACCATGTTAGCTTGTCGAGAGAGTAAATCTCAGACCCTCACAGTTCTTGGCAGTTATGTTTTAGGGAAATTTGTTATACGGCATTAACACACCTGACTCTCCACCCAGCCAAAGACAGCCATCCAGCCTGAAGGCTTAGGTCCCCTGCCAGCGTGGGTTGGGATACAGCCTTTAGCCAGGCACACTAAGATGTTCTGCTCCAGGTTTAACTCCTATAACCACCTTGTATACAGAACACTCTCAGATAAGCAAACAGGCTCAGACTTTCAGGGAGGGCAGCAGTATCCTGAGTGACACAGCAAGCCCCAGGGAAAACTTCAAAATCCCCATTATGACACCAAGAAGGTGCCTGTGCCTGGCAGCAATGTGTGCACAAGCAGCCAGCCACAATGATGGTGACATTGAGTGCATAGGCCTGGGCCACCTCTCTGACAAGGATGGGGCCAGGGTCAGACCATGTCCCCAGTCAATGAGTTTTGAGAAAAGCAGTTAGGTGAAGTTAGAAGGGAATTCTAGGCACTCCCCTACAGGTTTACTGATGTAATTAATACATTTCATTACTGCAGAGGCCAGAGTGAGAGAGCAACTGACCTTTGAGGGAGCTATTTTGGTGACTTACCCTGCTCAGCCTGACAGAGCCCTCCTCTTCCTCATCCATAGGACCTTGGGCTGTCCCTCTATGAACTCAAAACTCTGCAGGTTGCAACCAGAGTGCAGGGGACTCAGGTTTATTGAACAGGTTATGGTAAAACATTCCAACAAATAAACATGTTTTGTACAAAGTTGGATATTCTTTCTTGAGAGCAATTCTGAACCTTTCCTAACATTCTAAATTTTCATCAGAATAAATGATCCAATGTAAACTAAGTTAAGGCTATAGGTTTATTCACATTTGTATAAGTAAATGGTCTATCCCATGTGGGTTTTCTGATGCTGAGTAAGCCTTGAGCTCCGATTGAAAGCTTTGCCACATTCATCACATTTATAAGGCTTCTCTCCAGTGTGAATTCTCTGATGTATGATCAGATGTGAGCGCCACCTAAATATTTTTTCACAGTCATTACACTGATGCAGTTTCTTTATAGTATGAACTTTCTTCCGGCTAACAAAGGTAGAACCTTCCAGAGTATTTCCATATTCATAATACCACTGGGCTCTAGTGTGTATACGCTGGTGTTCAATAAGATATGAGCTCCGACTGAAGGCCTTTCCACATTCACTACACTCATAGGGCTTCACCCCTGCATGAATTATCTGGTGCTGGAAAAGGGTAGAATTTTGGCTGAAGGCTTTCCCACATTCGTTACATTTATAAGGCCTCTCTCCAGTATGCACCCTTTGGTGTATTGTAAGCTGTGTGCTCATGCTGAAGGCTTTTCCACACTGGAGGCATTCGTAGGGTTTCTCTCCTTTATGAATTCTCTGATGGTAAATAAGGCTGGAGCTCTGGCTGAAGGCTTTGCCACAGTCGTTACACACGTAGGGCTTCTCTCCAGTGTGGATTCGCTGATGCTGAATAAGGTGTGAACCCTGGACAAAACCTTTTCCACACTCATCACATTTAAATGGTTTCTCTCCAGTGTGAGTTCTCTGATGGCGAATAAGCCGAGAGCTACACCCAAAGGCTTTTGTACACTTGTTGCATTTATAAGGCTTCTCTCCAGTATGAGTCAGCTGATGCTGACTAAGCCGAGAGATCCACCTAAAAGCTTTCCCACACTCATTACACTTAAAGGGCTTCTCTACAGCATGAATTCTCGGATGTGCAACAAGACTTGAGCTATCTGAGGCTCTTGGGATTTCAGATTTCTCCCCATTGTGCATCCTCTGATGCTGAGCTAGAGTTGAGCTCTGGCTGAAAGCTTTCCCACACTCTGTACAGGAGTATGGCCTCTCTCCAGTGTGAGTTCTCTGGTGTCTGATCAGCTGTGATTGCTGACTGAAGGCTTTTCCACACTCATGACAGCCATAAGGCCTCTCCCCTGTGTGGATTCTCTGATGGTGGATGAGGCTTGAGCTCTGACCAAAGGCCTTCCCACATTCCTCACATCTGTACGGCTTCTCTCCAGTATGGATTCTTTGATGCTGAATAAGCTTTGAGCTCAGGCGGAAAGCTTTTCCACACTCAATGCATTTAAATGGCTTCTCTCCAGTGTGGATTCTCTGATGTTGATTAAGTTGTGAGCATAGTCTGAAGACTTTCCCACACTCCAGACACTCATATGGCTTTTCCCCATGGCAGTGTCTTGGCTCCAAGTGATCAGATAGTTGTCTCTGGCACCTGTGGGGTCTCTTCTGTGTGCCAACTCCCCAGTGCACAGTTCCATCTGAAGTGGCCTGGAGCCCTTTGCCGCAAACTTCACATGTCTGGGAAGCCCCTTCTGTATTCTCTCCCAGACTTTTTTCAGGCTGATAATTCAGGCCACTGCCCACCAGCCCCTTACATCCCTGGACACTGCCCTTGGTGAGGGTCTTGTGGGCCATGGTCTGCTGATTCAAATGGTTTCTCTGGAAGACAGAGCCCATCACTGTGAGCCCAGAACTGTCTGGATGATTCTCTGACCAGAACTCAGAATCAGAAACATCTCCAAAGCCAGGACTATGAGGAAAATTCTGTGTAGGGATTCTGATCATTATCCCAGGAGATTCTGATTTTAGAATCTCCATGTCCTCATGGGTCTGTTCACTGTCAATCCTAATTGTATCTGAAATAAACAGGAAAGAAAATGCTCTTATGATTTTTGCTCAGAGAAAGGACAAAGACTACTAGGCATGGGGTTTGGGGTCACTTCTCAGGACAGGCCGCCCATAGCACTGAAACACACTGGAGGGAGGATGCCTCTAGCAGTTCTCAAGTTTTGGTCTTATTTACATGTTTTGCTTTGTGAATTCATGTGGCATCACTGAAGCATGCCTGGGCACTGCACAGAGCTGCCCGCCATGTAGCCTAGGGGCTCTTGAGCAAAGAGGCCCCTCCCAGAGAGCTGGCAGGAAGCTAAGTCTGTGAAGCAGCAAAGTGAGATGAGACAGAGTGAGCCTCAGACTGGGAAGGTGGGAAGTCAAGAAGATAGGACCAGGCCAGGCACAGTGGTTCAGCCTGTAATTCTAGCACTCTGGGAGGCCGAGGCAGGTGGATTGCCTGAGATCACTGGTTGAAGACCAGCCTGAGCCAGAGCGAGACCTCATCTCTAAAAATAGCCAGTTGCGGCTCGGCGCCTATA
>NW_003852640.1:171172-174414 GCF_000181295.1 Otolemur garnettii | reverse complement strand
AAAAAAAAAAAAAAAAGCCAGTTGCTGTGCAGGGCACCTGTAGTCCCAGCTACTTGGGAGGCTGAGGTAAGAGAATCACTTGAGCCCAAGAGTTTGAGGTCGCTGTGAGCTATGACACCACAGCACTCTACTGAGGGCAACAAAGTGAGACTCTGTCTCAAAAAAAAAAAAATGATGACAGGACCTGAGGCTCCCAACATCTCCTGGTCAGGGACAGGCACAGAGGGAGTATGAACTGTGAACAAAGGGGATGTGCAGGGACAAGAAAGAGGAGGCTAAAGACCTGCCCAGGGACTTACCACTGGGGAGGACTTCTCCTAGCAGGACTACAGGCCGCAGCTTCCTCTAGCAGCCCCATGCTACTATCATCATTGGCAACAACCCTTGCTGGTGCCTCAGCCTCATGAGCCCATGCTGAGTTCTCTTTCCTGGGGTAGTGTTGTAGTGGGTATACTGATCCCCACTTTACCCCAGGAGGCCTTCCTAATGTCTATTCTCCTAGACTCTGTAGATACACTTAAGCTTCTTCTCTGTGCTGCCAACTTGATGAGGTTGGACATCCCCTTGATGTCTATGACCATAGCCACAGTCGTCAGCAGTGTGTCCACCCTGTGGTGGCCTACATGGCTTCACCCTCTTGGTTTCTGCTTACCCCTCATCCCTGGTGGGAAGTCTTCAGCTTCCAGGGAGTCAGGAAAGTCTCCCAGTCTGTTCTACAGAGTGCCGAGGGCTATCTCCGAGTGAGTTTCTTCTATGCAAGGAATAGCTCCTGTTCATTCAACAACTCAATAAGGTCTATGGACTCCCCACCCTTGGCTCAGAGGTCAAGTAGCCGGCCCACGGCTGCACAGTAGTTGGAGAATCAGTGACAGGCTTGGTCTGTGCTCCAACTCAGTCTTCTCAGCCAGTGGGGCATCAGGAGGCTGCTGAGCACAGTGGGGACACAAAGCACCTCCAGGCCTGGCCCACTGCTTTCTCCCTGCATCTTACACAACCTGGCAAAAAGCTTCTAACAGGGGTTGCTCTGCCTGCCTCCCCAGCTTTCCTTTGCCGTGGGAGTGGGAAACAGAGACACATGGCAAGCACCACTCCTCCTCTGCACGGCCTGGGATACAGAGGCCCCCAAGTGGGGCAACATGCAGCACCACTGCACAGGTCTTACCCAGGTCCTCCTGTTGTGCCAGAGCAGACACCCGGATGTCACAAACACACTCAACCACATGACTTCTACCTCTGGTTCCCTATGGCTAAACCTCTGAGGAGCTGGGGTTATCTTTTAACATTCTCAACAGGCCAGGCCACTACCCATTTCTCTGTCCCTACTTACCACTGACAGCTCCCCCATGGCAGCCCCCCAAGGTCCTGCAACTGAAGCCAAAGAGGTTCTCTCCCCTTCTAGTAAGCTTTAGATAACTGCTGAGAAAATGTGAGCCACTGATAAAACAATGAAGCCTCATTCTGAAAGTGGCCATCCCTCAGATAGGGGACATGCCTTGCCAATGAGCAGAGGCTAAGTGGGGGCTAAGCAGGTACAGGAACATCATCTTCACAGGATGCCAGCAGTCATCCACTAGGGACAGTGCTGGTGGGCCAGGGGGTGGCGAGGGCACAGCAGAGACCCTGCCCTCTCTTCCACGTTCTGGGCCAGCACCTTTGGATATCTGATGCTGGCTGACCAGCTGGGGCAAGTGACATGTCTAGGTATTTCCACCATTTCCACTCAACATGTTCTGGGTTTGTACTAATGCACATTCTAACCTTAGAGGCTGCGTTCCTGCCTCACACTCAGGCCCAAAAGCAAGTTGGGCACCAACAGTGTTTGCACCTCAGTGCAGGTGACACTTTCTGTTGTCTGCTTCCACAATGAGGACCACTTGGTATGGACAAACCCAATTGACTACAATTCTGCGAACTATAGCTGGCTCATCTGCCATACTTTCCTCTTGAAAAATATCCTC
Organism: Otolemur garnettii; assembly: GCF_000181295.1. Lineage (NCBI taxonomy): Eukaryota > Metazoa > Chordata > Mammalia > Primates > Galagidae > Otolemur > Otolemur garnettii. The sequence continues at coordinate 172,456 of NW_003852640.1, read as the reverse complement.
TTCCACCTTAGAAATATTTTAATGAGGGGCTGGCTTTTATTTTGTTTTTGAAACAAAGGTCTCACTTTGCTGCCCAGATGGGAGTGCCATAGCTTCAACCTAGCTCACAGCAACCTCAAACTCCTGGGTTCAAGTGACCCTCCTGCTTTGGCCTCCTAAGTAGGTGGGACTGCAGGCTGTGAGCCACCTCCCTGGACTGAGAAAGTATCTTTCTCTAGAGCAGTGTTTTTCTGCCTTTTTTGTCTAATGGAACACTTGAACCTATAGTTAAACTTCCATGACACACTTAAATTATGTTGACCAAAAAAAGAGTAAGAGGTCAGGTCCAGTGGCTTACACCTGTAATCCTAGCACTCTGAAAGGCTGAGGTAGGTATAGATTACTTGAGCTTAGGAGTTCAAGATCAGCCTGAGAAAGATCGAGACCCCCATCTCTACTAAAAATAGGAAAAAACCTAGCTGGGCATTGTGGCAGGCGCCTGTAGTCCTAGCTACTCAGGAGGCTGATGCAAAAGGATTGCTTGAGCCCAGGAGTTTAAGGTTGCTATGAGCTACAATGACACCACAGCACTCTACCCAGATCCATATGAGACTGTCTCAAAAAAAAAAAAAAGGGGGGTGGTAGTGGTGCCTATAGCTCAGTGAATGGGGCATTGGCCCCATATTGCTGAGTGGGTTTGAACCCGGCCACAACCAAACTGCAACAACAAAAAAATAGCCAGGCATTGTGGTGGGCGCCTGTGGTCCAGCTGCTTGGGAAGCTGAGGCAGGAGAATTGCCTAGGCCCAGGAACTGGAGGTTGCTGTGAGCTGTCATGCCATGGCACTCTACCTAGAATGGCAAGGTGAGACTCTATCTCTAAAAACAAACAAACAAAAGAGTAGGGCAGCCCCTGTGGCTCAGAGAATGGGGCATAGGCCCCATATACCGAGGGTAGTAGGTTAAACTCAGCCCTGGCATTGTGGCGGTTGGCTGTAGTCCCAGCTACTCTGAAGGCTAAGGCAAGAGAAACGCCTAAGCCCAAGCACTGGAGGTTGGTGTGAGCTGTGACACCACAGCACTCTACTGAGGGCAACAAAATGAGACTTTAAAAAAAAAGAAAAGAAAAGAAAGTTTTGAAATTCACCCTCCGAGTAGCTGGGACTACAGGCGCCTATCAAAATGCCCAGCTATTTTTTTTTTTTGAGACAGAGTCTCAAGCTGTTGCCCTGGGTAGAGTCTTGTGGTGTCATAGCTCACACCAACCTCCAACTTGGGCTCAAGTGATCCTTTTTTCTTTTTTTTT
>NW_003852640.1:167534-171106 GCF_000181295.1 Otolemur garnettii | reverse complement strand
AGTCTCCTGCCTCCGCCTCCCTAGTAGCTGGGACCACAGGCGCCCGCCACAATGCCCGGCTATTTTTTGGTTGCAGCCGTCATTGTTGTTTGGCAGGTCCGGGCTGGATTCAAACCCACCACCTTAGGTGTATGTGGCTAGCGCATTAGCCACTTGAGCCACAGGCGCCGAGCCGTGATCCTTTTTTTCTATCGAATAATTTTTTCTATTAAAAACTAACAGGCTCGGTGCCTGTGGCTCAAGTGGCTAAGGTGTCAGCCATGTAACTTGAGCTGGTGGGTTCGAATCCAGCCCAGGCCCACCAAACAACGACAGCTACAATCAAAAAATAGCCGGGCATTGTGGCGGGCACCTGCTATCCTAGCTACTTGGGAGGTGGAGGCAGGAGACTGGCTTGAGCCCAGGAGTTGAAGGTTGGTGTGAGCTATGATGCCATGGCAGTGTACTTAGGGTGATAGCTTGAGGCTCTATCTCAAAAAAAAAAAAAAAAAAAACCCCAAAACTAATAGAAAATAGTTTTTCTACTTTTAGTAGAGACGGGATCTCAATTTTTGGCTCAGGCTAGTTTTGAACTCATGAACTCAAGCAATCCACCTGCCTTGGCCTCCCAGAGTGCTAGGATTATAGGCGTGAGCCACCTTGCCAGGCTGTGCTTTGAACTTCTTTTGAAAATAATTTAATTAGGCTCGGCTCCTGTAGCCCAACCAGCACCAGCCACATACACCAGAGCTGGTGGGTTCAAATCTAGCCTGGGCCCGCCAAACAACAATGACAACTACAACCAAAAAATAGCCAGTGTTGTGTTGGGTGCCTGTAGTCCCAACTACTCAGGAGGCTGAGGCAAGAGAATCGCTTGAGCTCAAGAGTTGGAGGTTTCTATGAGCTGTAAAGCCAAGGCCCTCTACCCAGGGTGACAGCTTGAGGCTCTGTCTCAAAAAGAAAAAAAAAAAAGGAAAAAGAAAATAATTTAATTAATGATCTTTACAAATTTCTGAGGCACACCTAAGATCCTCTTATGGCATACCAGTTGAAAATCACTGCCATACATATAGCCTTCCCAGGAAGGCCCTGCTGACACCTTCAGACTTCTGGCCTCCACAGCTGTGAGATTCGGCATGTGTGTTGTTTTAAGCCTCCAGTTTGTGGCATGTTGTTATGGCAGCCCCAGGAGACTAATAATTGTACCCCTACGCCTGATCTGAGAGGCTACTGGTCACCTGGGCTCTGGGATGCTATGCTGGCAGCTTCATCAGGGAACACATCCACCTGAGGAAAGGCTATCAAGGCTATAGTTCATGTTTCACTTGGATCCAAAGGTTTGTTTTTTTGTTTTTTTTTTTTGAGACAGAGCCTTAAGCTGTCCGCCTGGGTAGAGTGCCCTGGCATCACAGCTTACAGGAACCTCCAACTCCTGGGCTCAAGCGAGTCTCCTGCCTCAGCCTCCCAAGTAGCTGGGACCACAGGTGCCCGCCACAACGCCCAGCTATTTTTTGGTTGCAGCCATCATTGTTGTTTGGCAGGACCGGGCTGGATTTGAACTTGCCACCTCAGGTGTATCTGGTTGGCGCCTTAGCCACTTGAGCCACAGGTGCCGAGCCTGTACTTTTGTTCAAAAAGAGTTATTAGTGAAATTACAAATGGAACAAATGTGGTATGATTTAAAAAATAAACTCTACTTTTGCTGAAATGACAGGTATTTTGTGGTTTTTCTGTGGTTTGGTTTTTCCCGAGGTAGCCCCACAACTGGTCTTTGCTTCCTTTCTTCTACCTGAACCAGGTCCCTAGCCTCCCACTGCTCTGAGGTCCCACTGGCTGTTTCTCCTTAAAGAACTTCTCTGGAACAAGGCCTGAGCCTCACCTGTCTGAAAGGTCCTTGGTGCCTCTGTCCCTTCCACTCCATACAGGTCGAGGACCCACGGCTCCTGTCCCTGTTCCAGCCGGGAGATCAGCTCAGGCTTGAAGACCAGGAATCCTGCTGTGTACGGCAGAGAAGGAGACAGTGTTGGCATGGCTAGAAGTGGGGCACAGGGCTCAGTCTCCTCTGGTGTCCAGGCATAAAGGGGGTTGTCAGGGGATAGGCAGAGCCTCGTGGGGAGCAAGGGTGGGGTTGGGTAAGGATCTGGGACATGGCAGTCTTTTCTGTCCACATCTGTCTAGCTCCTTGAGGCAGGACAGCAAGAGACACATGGCCTCTATGATTTCCAGGGGACTCATCAAAGAGTCTACAAGGAACAGGCCAATTCTACCCCGGGAACTCGGAGCAGAGGGAAGGGGAAGCCCAAATACAAGCCATAGTGTAACTCAGCAGAGCCACACTGCTCTGAGTTCAGAGAGCAGGGATACTCCAAGAGGTACTGTGATTAAGATACAAGATAAAAACAACAATAGCCGGGCGTTGTGGCAGGCACCTGTAGTCCTAGTTACTTGGGAGGCTGAGGCAAGAGAATCCCTTAAGCCCAAGAGTTTGAGGTTGCTGTGAGCTGTGACGCCACAAGCTGAGATGCCATGGCACTCTACTGAGGACAACATAGTGAAACTGTCATAGGAAAAAAACAACGCCATTTGCCAAAAATGCCAAAATTATAAGGACAATACACAAAAATAAATATAGAAGTCCATTTTGCTTATGAACAGAAATATAACAATCCAAAACACAATACTGGTGGCTCAGTGCCTGTAGCTCAAGCAGCTAAGGCACCAGCCACATATACCAGAGCAGGCAGGTTCGAATCCAGCCCAGGCCTGCCAAACAATAATGACAACTACAACCATAAAATAGCTCAATGTTGTGGCGGGCACCTGTGGTCCTAGCTACTTGAGAGACTGAGGCAAGAGAATTGCTTAAGCCCAGGAGTTAGAGATTGCTGTGAGCTGTGATGCCACAGCACTCTATCCAGGGTGAAAGCTTGAGGCTCTGTCTCAAAACAAAACAAAACAAAAAATAATACAATACTGGGGTGGTGGCTATGGCTCATTGAGTAGAGAGCCTGCCCCATATAATGAGGGTGGCAGGTTCGAACCTAGTCCTGGACAAACTGCAAGAACAACAAAAAAATAGCTGGGTGCTGTGGTGGGCGCTTGTAGTCCCAGCTACTTGGGAGGCTGAGGCAAGAGAATCGCCTAAGCCCAAGAGCTGGAGGCTGCTCTGAGCTGTGACGCCACAGCACTCTACTGCGGGCGACAAAGTAAGACTCTGTCTCTAAAAGTACAAAATATATATATATATACACACATTACTGGCTCAGTGCCCACAGTAAAGTGGTTACAGTGCCAGCGACATACACTGACATCTGACCTAGGCCTGCTAAACAACAATGACAACTGTAACAAAATACAGCTGGGCCTTGTGGTGGGCACCTGTAGTCCCAGCTACTTGGGAGGCTGAGGCAAGAGAATCACTTATGCCCAAGAGTTTGAGGTTACTGTGAGCTGAGAGACCACAGCACTCTACCAAGGGTGATATAGTGAAACTCCTATCTTTTTTTTGAGACAGAGCCTCAAGCTGTCCCCCTGGGTAGAGTGCTGTGGCATCACAGCTCACAGCAACCTTCAACTGTTGGGCTCAAGTGAGT
>NW_003852640.1:166397-167514 GCF_000181295.1 Otolemur garnettii | reverse complement strand
CATACCAGAGGTGGTGGCTTCAGACCCGGCCTAAAACTACAAAAGAAGAAAAAGAAAACCTGAGTAAAGAGGATACCTTGAATCTAAAAATTGGAGGTTGGGCAGTACTGGTGGCTCAGGGAGTAGGGTGCTGGCCTCACATGCCAGGGTCGGTGGGTTCAAGCCCTGCCCCGGCCAAACTACAACAACAAAATCAATAAAAATAAACTGTTTAAAATAAACAAATAAAATAAAAAAAAAATAAAAATTGGAGGTTGTTCTAAACTATGATGCAATGGCATTCTACCCAGGGTAATAGCTTGAGACAGTCTCAAAAAAAAATAAAATTTTTTTTTTAAAAATTCAATTATTTTTTCATTTTATTTAGAGACCAAGTCTCACTTTGTTGTCTAAAAAAAAAAAAAAGAAGAAGAAGCAACAAAATACAATATTAGAAAGCTAAGTCTAAAAGGGGATCAAAATTTATATATGAGTATCAGGATTCAAGTAGGGTTATCCCAGGAACAAAAGAAAACATCAATGTAATTTTCTTCACTAATAAAGAAAAATATCAGCCAGGCACGGTAGCTCACGCCTATAATCTCAGTACTATGGGAAGCTGAGGAGGGGGAATTGCTTGAGTTAAGGAGTTTGTGACTTGCCTGAGTGACAGACCCCAACTCTTAAAAAAATGAAAAACCCAGCTGGCGCCTGGGCAAGCACCTGTAATCTCAGTGGCTTCCAGAGGTGGAGGCAGTGGAATGCCCATAGCCTGAGTCTAAGGTTACAGTGAGCTATGATGCCATTGCACTCTGCTCAAGGCATAGGATGGGATTCTGTCTCATCAAAAAAACAAACAAAAAAAAGGGCAGCGTCATCTGTGGCTCAAGGAGTAAGGCACTGGCCCAGAGGTAGCAGGTTCAAACCTGGCCCCAGGCAAAAACTACAAAAAAAGGGGAAAAAAAAATCATAAGAGTATCTCAATCAATGCAGGAAAAGAATTTGAAATTCACCAGGCACAGTGGCTCACTCCTGTAATCCTAGCAATCTGGGAGGCCCAAGGCGGGTAGAGGGCTTGAGCCCACTGGCTTGAGACCAGCCTGAGCAAGAGTGAGACTATTTCTATTAAAAATAAATA
>NW_003852640.1:150830-160837 GCF_000181295.1 Otolemur garnettii | reverse complement strand
AAAACGGGTGACACCTGTAGCTCAGTGTGTAGGGCACCAGCCTCATATACTGAGGGTGGCGGATGCAAACCCAGTCCCAGTCAAACTGCAACAAAAAAATACCTGGGCGTGTGGCAGGCGCCTGTAGTCCCAGCTACTTGGGAGGCTGAGGCAAGCGAATTGCCTAAACCCAGGAGGTGGAGGTTGCTGTGAGCTGTATGACGCCATGGTACTCTACCGAGGGCGACAAAGTTAAAAAAAAAAAAAAAAAAAAAAGAAAGGAAGAAAACCCTAAACAAAGCCAAATAAACAAAAAGCAGGGAGCCACCACCCACACTCTTGTGGACTCCAGGACTCCAGGCTCAGCACACACATGTGGGGCGAAAGATAGCTCCACACACCAACAGGAAAAGGACTGTTTTGTAGATGACGTTGGGGAAATGACTTAACTTTGAGACAAAAATAAAACAGAATTTTTACTTACATTCCAACTCAAATGTGAAGCTGTGGTATAAATGGAAAAGATAAAATGTAGGCTATATCAACGACCTTGGTGTAGTGAAGTACATTTCTTTGAGACAGCCTCACTCTAGGGCCCAGGCTGGGCAACAGAGCTCACAGCCTTGAGCGAAGGACTCAAGTCCTCACCACACAGCAGAAATATTGTGCCGTGCTAGCTTACAGCACCCCACAAAACTGTTACCACCCAAATTAAGTAGTTACCAAGATAACCACCCAGCCAGGAAAGTGCCCAGTGCTCTCTTAGGAGGGCCTCATCATTTTCCTGCCGTGAGATGGCAGCTCAGGCTGGCCCTGACTGTTTTAGAGCTGCCTTGGTGTCCTTCAGTCCTCTGGGGCTGACTGTAATACTAAAATCCACCCCCCACCCTTGCCTGGTAGAGAACTGTAATGCCAACACAACATGGGTTTTATGACCGGGCACAATGGCGGTACCATGCACCAGTGATGTGTTTTGCTGTGAGCAAGCAAAGATAGGATATCAAAGCTTTGCTGTCACTTGACTGGGAAGGGATTTTAGGCAACACCACAGTGGGGGTAGACACAGATTTTACAAGAGCCAGTGAAGAATCCTGTGCAACCCAGGAACAAGCGCCCTTGTAATTAACTTCCAACAAACTCATCTAACTTGCCAAGCTAGATTTGTCAGTCATTCATTGGCCTCTCAACTCCCTCTCACTTTGGGAGGTAGTTTTTCTATACTGTCCTGGGATTTTTCCCCCAAACAAACCTCAAACTCCTGGGCTCAAGTGAAGCAATCCTCCTGCCTGGGCCTCTATGAAGATAGAACTACAGGTACCACCACACACAGAAGTTTGGGTTTTTTTTTTTTTTTTGCAGTTTTGGCCGGGGATGGGTTTGAACCCACCACCTTCGGTATATGGGGCCAGCACCCTACTCCTTGAGGCACAGGTGCCACCCAAGTTTGGGGTTTTTTAAAGAATTTTTTGTAGAAACAGGGTCTCGAACTCCTAGCCTTAAGTGGTCTTCCTTCTTTGGCCTCCCAAAGTGCTGGGACTATATTCATGATATATATATATTATATTCATTATATATATTATGCCTGGCCAGGAAAAAACTTTCATTTATTTTTTTTAGCAGACCCAGGCTGGGTTCGAACCCACCAGCCCTGGTACACGTGGCTGGCGCCCTACCCAATGAACTATGGGCCTTGCCAGGAAAAACTTTTTTTTTTAAAATCCCTCCCTTTAATGTTAATGTATTTTTACGGTTTTTCTTTTCTTTTTTTTTGGCCGGGGGTGGGTTTGAACCTGCCACCTCTGGCATGTGGGGCCAGCACCCTACTCCTTTGAGCCACAGGCACTGCCCGGAAAAACTTTTAAATAAAATTTCAAAGGCACAATCCACAAGGGAAAAAACTGAAGAATTTAATGACATTATAATATGACCTAACAAAAAAAATTTTTTTTTTCTTTCAGACAATCTCACTTGGTCACCCTTGCACCCAGCACTCTACTGCTGTGGTCTCTTAGCTCACAATAACCTCAAACTCTTGGGTTCAAGTGATCCTCTTGCCTCAGCTCCTCAAGTAGCTGGGAGGATAGGCACCTGCCATGACACCCAGCTATTTCTTAGAGATGGGTTCTCACTATGGCTCAGGCTAGTCTCCAACCTGTGAGCTCAGGCAATCCACCCACCTCAGCCTCCCAAGTGCTGGGATTACAAGCGTGAGCCACCAGCCCTGACCTAATAAAATTAATAAACACAAGAGAAGGGGAAGGGAAAGGGGGTATTTATAATGTATAAAACCTACGTGGCATTATCATATTTGATTTTATTCCAAGACAGATTTTTATGAAACACTTTTACACCTTTAAAGGAGACACCTCTGAGAACTGTTGTCACCATTCAGTGGCAGCTGTGACGAACTACCATTGCCCTGCACAAGCGAGCCTACCACAGCTGCTGCAAGTGAACCCTCAGCACCATCCCAACATACATGCTGAGTCTAACTGCCCTTTACACTGTCTTCAAAAAGGTAATCTGTAACTTGACACTGAAAGCACTTAATGAACAAACAGAAGTAGACAAAAAGAGAAGCAGGTATACCTTTGAGACTGAAGACACAAATTGTTGCTGGAAGAACAGCTGCAGTTCTAGTCACTGGCAAACTAGCAACTGTATGAGCACAAGGCTGGAGAAAGATGGACAGGCCCTGCGCATGATGCCGTGTGGTCTGCCCCTCAGTGCCACCCAGAAGGAATGGCTGCTTGATACCAGGTAAGAAAGTTCAAGCATCAAGCTCACTGGATGGAACAAAACCCCAACAGCATTTCAGATAGGTTGCATCACCCCTTGGTGGCCAACCTCACGTGGGAAGCACAGACACTGGTAACCAAGCCAAAGCGATTCACTACAAGATACAAGACCTGAGGCATGTTAGGAGTACCCTGGCCAATTAATTCTATGTGGTTTTTTCTTTCTGCTTCAGTGATACATGATGAGATGGATGTAAACAATTCTAAGAGAACTATATATATATATGTGTGTGTGTATATATATATATGTGTGTGTGTGTGTATATATATATATATTTATGAGACCAAGTCTTACTCTGTCGCCCTGGGTAGAGGTTGTAGCATCACAAGCATCACAGTTCACAGCAACCTCAAACTCTTGGGCTCGTGACCCTCTTGCCTCAGCCTCCCAAGTAGCTGGGACTATAGGCACCTGCCACAATGCCGGACTGTTTTTAGAGACGAGGTCTTGCTCTTGCTCAGGCTGGTCTCCAACTCCTGAGCTCAGGTAATCCACCTGCCTCAGCCTCCCTCAGTGCTAATCCCTCAGTGCTAGGATTAGAGGCTTGAGCCTTATAAACCACACCAGGCCTGAAAAGTGTTTATAACATAAATTGAGGTGATAAGAAAGAGGTGTTGTAGTATAATCAGCAGCATTCTACCTTTGTTAAAATAAAGCCCAAGTACCTAAGATGTGTTGTACAATGTAATAGCATCTTAGATTTTATGCAGTCTAACGTAAGAAATAACAAACACCTTCAAATCATCAAGGAGTAACAACTCCAGTAGAGACTGGGCAAAGCCCAGAGCAGAAGAATGAGGGTATGACAAGTTGCCCAAGCTTTGCAGAAGTGAGAGAAATGTCACTCAGACCACGGTAGCTCTCACTGCACACTTCTTTGACTGGCAAAACATGACTAGGCTGCACTTTGCCAGACTGGCCAGGGCAGAGGGTGCAGGCCAGGTTCAGCACCCCAGTAAGTACCTGTCCTACTCTTGTCCCAGGTGCTCTCAAGCACTTACATGGCAATGTAGATAGCATAGGCCAATGAGCAGATGGTTTGGTGACAAGCAAGAAGCACAGGGAGGGGCATGTTAGGCACACACCTCCTTTGCAAAGGACCAAACCAACAACAGGACACATTGTGTGAGGACACAAACAAAATGCAAATGTGAAGAATGCTGGAGTAGCCACCTGGTGGTGGGAGGGATGGGAGCACCACACAGTGGTCCTGAGGGCACTGCTACTACCCCTTGCTCTGGCTGTACAACCATTTCCTTAGATCCTCCAAGCCAATAATCTTTTTTTTTTTTTTTTTGGCTGGGGCCAGGTTTGAACCTGGCACCCCTGGTATATGGGGCTGGCACCCCACTCCTTGAGCCACAGGTGCTGCCCAATAATTTCTCTTTTATCTAAGGAATTGGATTCTATTTATCACAAATTAGCTTACTAGCTTATGAAAGAGAGGCTTTATCACCTGCCAGTATTCCACTATCCTGTGGGGGCTGACCCACTTGACACATGCAAAGCCAGAAATCAGCCTGGCACACTCACAGGTCTAGGGCCCATTTATCCCATGGGGGCCTGACCGCTGGCCTCAATATCTCCAGCCTCTGACAGATGCCTGGCTGGGTGGGTACTGACTGAAGACATAAGGGAGGGGGGACACAGGGCACAGCCTCACCTAGTCCAGCTACACTGCTGTGGTTCTCCAGCATCACCTCCCTGTAGAGGGCCCTCTGGCCAGGGTCCAGACACTGCCACTCCTCCCGAGAGAAGTGCACAGCCACATCGCCAAACGTCACCACCTCCTGAAAGGACATACACCAGCACCCCAGGGATCTCTGGGTGCCAGTCCCATTCTGTTCCCACCCCATGGCATATCTCAGGCAGGTGCAATATGGGGCTGAGTATGACAGCAGGGCTCCTCTGGCTCTAAAATCCCGGGGAAGGCCAGCTTGGGTTGAGAAGGAGGGCCCAGTTTCTGGGAACTGTACAACCCTCTCCCATCAAGAGCCTCAGCCAGGCCCTGATTTGGGCAGGGGTTATTTACTCCCCTCCAGAGGAGAGAAAAAGGACCTCCCTGAGCCAGTCAAGGGCCACGGCAAGGGTTAAGGTAGGGTCTGGCCCAAGGGCCAGTGGGCAGGCAGAGGCAGAGTAGAAGATGGAGGCTTCATGGGGCAAGTGAAGGAAGAAACAGTGGCTTCCTACCATGAGGCTCGGTTGGGCATCCACACGTCCTGGCTGAGACACCTGTTGGCAATTATGAAAAGGTCAGGTCAGGATGCTAAAAGCCCCCTCACTTCCCAGTTAATTGGGGGGGGGGGGACAGCATTGAGTTCCTTGTTCCTTTATAAACAACCCCAGACATTACAGAAGGCATGCAGGGCTGGGCTGAAGCAGCCATGGCCCTTCAGTGAAGGTCCCTAAAGCCTAGTTCCTTCAACACATGTGTGTGACATGTGTGAATCACTACACAAACACTTAAGGAGTGGCTGCCACAGGCCAGGTATTAAGAGGACGCAGCAGTGAACACAAAAGAATTCTCCCTTCATGCAGCAGTATAGTAAAGAGTTAAATAACCACACAAATACAACCATGAAGTGCTGAAGAATTTAAAGTAGAAAACTGACCAAGTCTAATAGGTCACTTCCCCAGAGACCTGGCCAAGGTGATGGGTAGTGGGGGATGAACACTCCAAGCAGCAGGAACAAACTGCCACAGTGCCTGAAGCAAACGTGAGTGGGGTTGGATGAGCCAGTGCAGGTGGATCGAAGGCAGCAGGGGAAGGCAGGGAGAGACTGGAGCAGACCGAAGCCAGAACAACGGACTGTAAGGAAAACAGGAGTGGATACAAGAACCCATAACCCCAAGTAGATAAATTCCAGTCTCCAGTCACATCCAGCCACAGCTCACGGCTGTTACCAGGATGGCACCAACACTAAGGATGTAAGCTGATGTTTGTCAATTAGCCAATGACCCCAAGCACTCCCTGGGAGGTCAGAACGGAAAGAGGAGGGCTTCCTAGGGAAACACTTGCCCCAGAAAGTGGTTGGGAGTGGAAGCCCTGGGCTGACTCAAGCAGCAGGGACCACAAGGCGCCTGGACAGGATGCAGCTGCTAGGGTTTGCTGCTGTGTTCCCTGCAGAGAAGGGCAGGCCCTGAGTAGGGGCAGCCAGAATTCAAAAAAGACAAAGGGCCTTCCCCACCCAAGTCACCGCCGTTTTTGCCCGTCTCTAATTCTAGGCCTTCCAGATACAACAGGTGAGGAAAAACGAGAAGGCCCTAGAAGGAGGTGATCACGCAGGAGATCACCGAGTTCCCAGGAACAGGCTTAGGCCTGGAGGGAAGGCCGCAGCTAGGGTTCGTCCTGCTCCGGCCTCTGACACAGGAACCAGCGGGCGACGAGGCTACCATGTGGCCGAGTCTGTAATGAGCTGCAGGACTCGGACAAATGCCCTCCGCTTCTCGGCGACGCTGGTCAAGATTGCCGCTGTTGGCTCGGTGCCTATAGCTCAACCGGCTAAGGCGCCAGCCACGTACACCTAAGGTGGCGGGTTCGAATCCCCAGCCCGGGCCCGCCAAACAACAATGACGGCTGCAACCAAAAAATAGCCGGGCGTTGTGGCGGGCGCCTGTCGTCCCAGCTACTTGGGAGGCGGAGGCAGGAGACTCGCTTGAGCCCAGGAGTTGGAGGTTGCTGTGAGCTGTAATGCCACGGCACTCTGCCCAGGGGGACAGCTTGAGGCTCCGTCTCAAAAAAAAAAAAAAAAAAAAAAAAAAGATTGCCGCTGTTACACCACCTCCCTTGACAGGCTCTCACGGCCGCTCCAAGCCACCTGAGCCATCCGCGAGTCCCCGAGGAGCGGCCCAGGGACGTCAGTGCGGAACGCGGGGGCCTGCAGGCCGCCGCTCCGTCTGAGAATCCCGAGTCCGCGCCCTCCGCGCCGACTCACCCTCCCCTAGGACAGCCAGAGGCTAGAAAACGCGCGACGCTGCCGGAAACCAATTTCGGAGGCCCGCGCCCGCCGCTCCCAGCTGACTTCCGGCCGTCGTGTACAGCTCGGAGGCCTGGCCCTCTCCGTGGTTTTCCAGCTTAGCCTTTCAGGTTCTGGGGAAGGAGCAGCGCCGGAGCGGGAGGCCCGAGACCGAGGAGGTTTGAGTCGGGAGCTGAGCCTGAAGACCCAAATAAGGAGGGCGGGGCCAGCGTCCAAACCCTCGGGCGGGAGCGCAGCGAGGAAGGGGCGGAGCGAGAGAGGAGGGACTTGGGAGGAGCCGGGAAGAGCAGGATGGGGCGGTGGAGAGGAGGCCGGGGCCGACTGGAGTCTCGCCGCCCCTGCGTGGGTGGGAGGAGTGGACCTCCGATGAGGCAGGCGACTATCCCAGCTCCCGGTCACCGAGCGCTGGATCCCAACACTGGCCCTGTCTGGGCCCAGCCCATCAGCTTTTTCACAAGATAAAGTACCTGCTGGACAAGTACCAGGTCCCAGCCCCGCCGAGACACCAGGACTAGGCCGGGCAAGGGTGGGGATAGTGATCAGCTCCGGGCGTCTGGGGACCGCGATGGGTGGGGTCAGCAGGAGAAGCAGCCGCAGAGGCAGGGGGCGAGGGGCGCCGGGTGCGCTCTCAGATCCTTCCCGCTGCACTCCCACCCCTCCGCGCTGGCCGCTTTCCCTGGAGCCCCAAGGTCTGTGTTCTGCCCGGCCTGCTTCTCCTGACCCAGCCCCAGCCCCGCCTCCTAGGGCTCGGCAGCACCCCGAGTCCGGGAGGGGCACATCCAGGAAGTCAGGCAAGGCCTCTCCAGAGCCCACCCTCCTCATCTCTGCCTCGGGTCCCTGTCTGGATCATCTGCGTCTACCTGGCCAGTGGATTTCTCCTACCTCTGGCTTCCAGTTGATTTGGCCCTTGGGGAGCCCTGACAGGAGATTGGAGGGAGGGGAGATAAGCCAGGGCGCTGGTTATCATCTGTACACAGAAACCTGGCAAAAGATCTAGTTCCATGAGAGCACCAGTGCGTAAAACTTGGGAATCAGGCCCTAAAACTTATGGGAAATGTTGACAGCCATGGTTAATGTAAAGGATCTTCTGCAGTAGCCTATGCACACAACATAGGCAGCAATGTCGCCACTCACGGGGGATGAGCACATGGGTAGAGACCCAGGAAGTTCTCTAGATGCCCGTGTGGAGGGATGCAGTGAAATACTGGGTAGATGGGCCAAGTTACATAAAGTAGTGGTGCCCGCAAGAGTCCACCTGGGAAAGAGAACTGTAGCCTGGACGTGTGGGTCTGCTGAGCGCCCTGAAGAGTGTGCAAGCCACAAAAGGGCAGCTGCCTCCTTTCCTCCCCCTTGGAGTCTGCCTCTTTAGAATCATCCCTGAAGGCTCTGTGCCTGTGGCTCAAGTGGCTAAGGCACCAGCCATATACACCTAAGGTGGTGGGTTCGAATCCAGCCCAGGCCTACCAAACAACAATGATGGCTGCAACCAAAAAAAGAAAAAAAATAGCCAGGCGTTGTGGTGGGCACTTGAGAGGTCCCAGCTATTTGGGAGGTGGAGGCAGGAGACTCACTTGAGCCCAGGAGTTGGAGGTTGCTGTGAGCTGTGATGCTACAGCACTCTACCCAGGGGGACAGCTTGAGGCTCTGTCTCTTAAAAAAAAAAATCCTTTCAGATTTTCACTTTGTCACCATTGATAGAGTAGTGTGGCATCACAGCTCACAGCAACCTCCACCTCCTAGGCTTAGGCTATTCTCTTGCCTCAGCCTCCCAAGTAGCTGGGAGTACAGGCGCCTGCCACAACACCCGGCTAACTTTTTGTTGCAGTTTGGCTGGGCTGAGTTTGAACCCACTACCTTCAGTATATGGTGCCAGTGCCCTACTCACTGAGCCATGGGTGCTGCCCAGTCCTGTTTATTCTTAAAAAGAAAACTGATCCTTTGTAAATCCATGCACACTCTGGGCAAACAGCAAATACGTTTAGAATGCAGAGAAAAGATGGAGAATAACTTACTGCCAACTGCTAATGGGTTTGTCTGGGACCAAGTGTGGGGTGAGGGATAGAAGAAGAGGGGCTTTTATTTCCTATGTCAATATTGAGGTTTTATTGTTTTTACTATAAATATTATTTCAGTAACAAAGTACAAGGAAAGTTTCACAAAGTCTTGGAATGGGGACCAGAACAGATAGTTTTGGCTATAGGACAAAGTTTTTTTTTCTTTTTTGTTTTTTTTTGAGACAGAGCCTCAAGCTGTCACCCTGGGTAGAAAGCTGTGGCCTAATAGCTCACAGCAACCTCCAACTCCTGGGCTCAAGTGAGTCTCCTGCCTTCGCCTCCCAAGTAACTGGGATCATAGGTGCCCGCCACAACACCAAGCTATATTTTTTATTTGCAGCCATCATTGTTTGGGGAGCCAGGGCTGGATTCAAACCCACCAGCTCAGGTGTATGTGGCTGGCGCCTTAGCTGCTTGAGCCACAGGCGCTGAGCCAGGAAATTTTTTTTATATCAAATACTTCATAACTAAAAACAAAGACCAGGCGCAGCACCCATACCTCAGTGAGGAGGGCACCAGCCATATACACTGAGGCTGCCAGGTTCGAGCCTAGGCTGGGCCTGCAAAACAATAATGACAACTATAACCAAAAAATAGCCAGGGCTAGGCTTGGCACCTGTAGCTCAAGCGGTTAGGGCGCCAGCCACGTACATCAGAGCTGGCAGGTTCGAATTCTGTCCAGGCCTGCCAAACAACAATGACAACTAAAACCAAAAAATAGCTGGGCATTGTGCTGGGTGCCTGTAGTCCTACCTACTTGGGAAGCTGAGGCAAGAAAACCACTTAAGCCCAAGAGTTTGAGGTTACTGTGAGCTGTGACGCCATGGCACTCTACCCAGGGGACTAGCTTGAGACTCTGTCTCAATAAATAAATAAAAGCAAAGAATCAAGGAAATATTTGTATCAATTCCTCAATTCTGAGATGGAGTTTTTTTTTGCTACTCCCTGCAAAGGGCAAAAACTGACAAAAACCCAACAGCTTATGGTTTGTATCACAATTGAGGAAAGGAATTTGAACCCTAACATACCGAGGTCTTATAAACCCAGGAAAAACGGGTGTAAGAGTTAATAGGTAATTTACTCACCAAAAGACAGAAAAATACAAATTAAAATGAGATTAACAGGGCAGTGCCTGTAGCTCAGTGAGTAGGCTGCCTGCCACATACCACAGGGCTGGTAGGTTTTTTTTTTTTTTTTT
>NW_003852640.1:147492-150008 GCF_000181295.1 Otolemur garnettii | reverse complement strand
ATTAAAATGCCAAAGCCACTAATATTCTTTGTATGCTGTTTATCTTTTATCACATAATAAATGTACCCTACAAGAATGACCATTAAGGCTCGGCACCTGTGGCTCAAGTGGCTAAGGTGCCAGCCATATACACCTAAGGTGGCGGGTTCAAATCTAGCCCGGGCCCCCAAACAACAATGATGGCTGCATCCAAAAAAAAATAGCCGGGCATTGTGGTGGGTGCCTGTGGTCCCAAGCTACTTGGGAGGCTGAGGCAGGAGACTCGCTTGAGCCCAGGAGTTGGAGGTTGCTGTGAGGTTTGATGCCACAGCACTCTACCCAGGGGGATAGCTTGAGGCTCTGTCTCAAAAGAAAAAAACTTCCTCACTTACCAGCAAGACCTCACAGAAGATCTCCTTCTGCAGACAGACCCAGAGAAGGCAGGTCCCTATAGTCACACACAGCCCCACCTGAGGCCCTGGCCTCTGCCACTGGTACATCTGCACCCTCAGTCCACCTGTGACTTCCAGGTGTCTCTGTGTCCCTGCCCCTTCAAGCAGACTCTGGTATTCCTGGCCAATCTTAATAATAAGTATATAGCTAAGCCAACAAAACCCTTTTTTTGTCTGATCACAAGTCAATATTTAGAAAATAAACATGTGCAAAAAGAAAAACACAGCTTGTTAGAGCCTGGTGTGTATCAGGGACAGACCCACCAGGGCTCAGAGAACTGCTGTCCTGGTAGCCAGGCACACAGCCTCACCACTCTTGGGCTGAGGCCGGCGTGACTCACCCCAGGCTCGCCCTCCCTGTCCTGCCCATCTTCATCTTGCTCTTTATGCTCCGTTTGGCATAGGCCATCCCTGGCCCCTTGCTTTGCTGCATGCTTAGAACAGCTTTCTCTTTTGGGGTCCCTGGGGGTAAGTGGATCCTCTGCCTGTTTGTCACTGCCTACGGGCAGTCCAGCAGGGCACCCGCCTGCCCTTCCTCCCCTCTCCTCCCTCCAGGTGCTCTCGGCGGTGGACCTTCTGGTGCTGGATTAGGGTAGACAGCTGGCTGCAGGCCCTCCCGCACGCTCGGCACCTGTATGGCCGCTCGCCACTGTGGAGCCGGTAGTGCTCATTCAGTGTGTAGCTCCTGCGGAAAGCCTTGCCACACTCCGTGCACATGAAGGGCTTCTCTTTAGTGTGGGTCTTCTGGTGCAGAGTGAGGTTTGATTTGCGGCTAAAAGCCTTGCCGCATTCCAAGCAGGCAAACGGCTTCTCGCCGGTGTGGAGCCGCTGGTGCAGCAGGAGCAGGGAGTTGTGCCTGAATGGCCTCTGGCACACAGTGCATTCGTGGGTCTTGTCCCCGGTGTGGGCCTTAGGTGCCGCCACGGGCAAGGGGCTCACCCCGCGGCCGTCCTGCAGGCTCTCCTCGGCATGCAGCCTACGATGCTTCAGGAGCGAGGCCCCCCGGATGAAACACTGGCCACAGCGACGGCAGCTGTAGGGACGCTCCCCACTGTGGATTCGCCGGTGCTCGTTGAGGGTGAAGCGGCGGCAGAAGGCCTTGCCGCACTCACCGCACTCGTAGGCCTTCTCCCCGGTGTGGAACTTTTGGTGCTGCAGGAGCCGCGAGCTGCGGCTGAAGGCCTTGCCGCACTCGCTGCAGGCGTAGGGCCGCTCCTGGGTGTGTACCCGGCTGTGGGACGCCAGCTGTGCACTCTGCCGGAAGGCCTTGCCGCACTCACTGCACTGAAAGGGCTTCTCCTCAGTGTGGATCAGCTGGTGCCGCAGCAGGATGGAGCTCTGTGTGAAAGCCTTGCCGCACTCGGTGCACTGGAAGGGCTTGGCCCCCGTGTGAATCACGCGGTGTCGTAGCAGCAGCGACTGATACCTAAACACCTTGCCACACTCGCACCTGTAGCCCCTCTGTGCACTGGCGGCTGAGCTCCCGGCAGGCGGGTGACCCCACTCTTCTTGCAGAGACGCGGGTGAGGTGCTTAGCTCCCCTGCCTGAGCTCTGGGCAGGAGGCGTCGCTTATCTGACCTGTCCTCAGGACTGCCATCCGGGCTGGGTAGCTTGGGGGCCCTCTGGGAGAGGCAGCCCCAAGCCCTGCCCGACAGTCCAGCTTGCTTAGAGATGGCCCTCCTCATGGAATTCTCTGCCATGCCATACTCCATCCCAGAATCTGATATAATAAACAGAAAACAAAGGATGGTCCAGCCTTCACGCTCACAACAAAGGCTCTCTTACTTCAAGACAATCTTTTCTTTTTCTAAGTCTTTTCTCTCTAGCTTCAGGGACATGTGAATGACTAAAATCATATATACTCGAGGTGTACAATACACATCTATACTCTGAAATGATCAAGTAAAGTAAAAACAGAAGCTTTATGTCAGAAATATAGGACGGTTTGAGAAATTCTTGCAAGATGTTTTAAAATCATGGCTCACCTGGGTAGCGCCTGTGGATCAAAGAAGTAGGGCACTGGCCCCATATACGGGAGGTAGCAGGTTCAAACCCGGCCCCAGCAAAAAACCGCAAAAAAAAAA
>NW_003852640.1:144333-147318 GCF_000181295.1 Otolemur garnettii | reverse complement strand
CGGGCACCTGTAGTCCCAGCTACTTGGGAGGCTGAGGCAAGAGAATCGCTCAAGTCCAAGAGTTTGAGGTTGCTGTGATGCCAGGGTATTCTACCAAGGGTAACATAGTGAAACTCTGTCTCAAAAAAATAAATAAATAAAATAAAATCATGGGGCGGTGCCTATGGCTCAGTGAGTAGAGCGCCGGCTCCATATGCCAAACGTGGTGGGCTCAAACCCATCCCTGGCCAAACTGCAAGAACAAAAAAATATATATATATAGCCAGGCATTATGGCCGGCACCTATAGTCCCAGCTACTCCGGAGGCTGAGGCAGGAGAATCGCCTAAGCCCAGGAGTTGGAGGTTGCTAAGAGCTGTGATGCCACAGCACTCTACCGAGGGCCTTAAAGTGAGACTCTGTCTCGAAAAATAAATAAATAAATAAATAAATAAATAAAATCATGTCTCAGGTGAGAAAGGGAGGCCAAGAAAGGCTTCAGCACCATGGAGAGCTGGCTCAGGTGGGAGCTCACAGGGAGTCTCAGGCCTGGCAGGAAGGTACTCAGTCCCATACCCTGTTCTTTGCTCCTCTCTCCTTAGGAGCCACCTACAGTCCACCCACTCAGCAAGCATGTTGGGGGCCCTACCTCTGCACAGCTCTGGAACTAGGGGCTTCCTCACCAACTCAAGGTCCTCTCTGTGGTATCTGTCATCCTCAGCTCAGTTCCTGGCATATAAGCCCTAGGAACTGGGAAATCAAACGAACCCAAAGGTAGTGCCTACTACACCCATGGACCTGGCCCTTCACACTGTGGGGACACAAAAATGAAGAACTCATGCACTCTTCCTGGATTAGTCAGTCTTACCTACAACCACATCATTCCATTGGACTGTGGCCCTGCTGTGAGGAGGCAAAGGTGCACACCTCCCACTGTGCAGGAGAGGCCTGCATGGAGACACACAAAGCCAAGGCCAGGCGCCACATTATGTGCCTTGTGGTGGGACAGCAGCCCTGGCTTCCCTGTGCCTCAAACTCACCTGTCCACAGGCTGGCCTTGGTTCCTCTCTTTTCAGCCGCCTGCAGAATTAAGGCCCCTGGCTCCTCTCCTTGCTCCAAGAGAGAGATCAGTGCTGGTTTAGCGACAAGAAAGCCTAAGTGCAGGAAGTGAAAGCAGCATGTGACTGGGTGCAGAGAGGGACACTAGCTGCCTTCGAGAGACCTTGGTAGCACAGGGGGCTCACTATCCTGGGGCTGGTGGGGAATGGGGTGAGACTGGGTAGCAGCTTCCCCTCTAAATATGTCAAAGTCTGCATTTGGAAAAGAGCTTACTTCCCAGGGCCTGGTGGATGAGGCAGAATCATGTCTGAGCCTAAGACAGAAATACCTCCCAGCCCCAAGACCAACAAAGAATCCCTCACCCAGCGAGGCCAGGTTCCTGTAGTTGTCCAACATAACGTCTCTGTAGAGTGCCCGCTGATCAGGGGTCAGGCAACTCCACTCTATCCTCGTGAAGTACACAGCCACATCCTCAAATGCGATGATCTCCTGCAACCACACACTCTGCTGTCCTGGGTAGTCGAGGCCTCAGCAAGAACCCAGGAGATGGGGAGGCCACATTAGGAACATTTACATGATGTGTCCAGCTCTGGGAGTTGAGGCCTCTGTCCTAACTGGTCACTGTCACATTCCCAGGGCTCAGCATAGAGGGGATACCCCCTAACATTTCCCAAAGAAGTGGCCTCCTCCTTAGCACAACCCCAGAAGAGGGGTAAAGTGAAGCTGGAAAAAGGAAGGAGATTCTGCTAGGAAGGAGGTCTCACAAAACAAACCAAAAAAAAAAAAAAAAAAAAGGAAGAGGCAGCGCCTGTGGCTCAAAGGAGTACGGCGCCAGCCTCATATACTGGAGGTGGTGGGTTTGAACCCAGCCCTGGCCAAAAACTGCAAAAAAAAAAAGAAAGGAAGGAGGTCTCAACCTTGGCTTCATACTTATTCAACAGGCCATTAGGTACATGGGGACAAAGCACCCCAGAGACACTAGTGGTCTAGTCTCCACACTGGGGTGAGTGTTCTGCCTTCTGGTCTTGATTTCCAACACCAGCAGGAAAGCAGGGACTGACCACTCACATCAGGATGGAGGCAGGTGCTAGGCATGTCAGGTGCTGGTTGACCCTAGATGCTTAGGACCTACAGGGGGCCCCAGATAGCCCACTTCTGCCCAAAGCCTCAGGAAGGAGTTGACAGAGCCTTGTGTGAAGTCTGGCCATGGAGGGAGGAAGTGACCCTTGGCTTGCAGATTCCATTCTGTTAAGTGAGTGGGCCTCAGGTGTCCTGGGAAGATGCCCAGGGCTGAAAGGCTAAGGTTGGGGGAAAGGCAGTCTCCTAGGGCAGCAGATAGGCACAGAAGGAACACTCACCTGAGGTCCAAGCATTGGGAGTGCCATTGCCATTCCAGGGTATATGGTGGGATGCAACAGGTACTAGAGATGAGCACTGAGAGAATACATAGCCATGAGGGGGAGGAACCTAGGCATGAGGCCCCACATCCTCAGACAGATCCCCAGATCCAGAAGAGACCAGGAAATGGTGAGATGCTGAGGCAAACACATCAACCACCTCCTTCACATCCCAAGAAGCTACACCTGAGACCTGCTCACCTACAACTTCTCACCTCTTCGAGCATTTGCTGAACGACATGTTCCCAGGGAGGTCCTCCATGATACTATTTGAAAGTGCTGCCTCCCCTGTCACCAGAATTCCTTATCCTCACTCTTGGTTTAAATTTCTTCGTAGCATTCTGTCATTTGACATAAGACCAGTTAACCTACTTGCCTCTTACCCACTTTCTCTCATGAAACAAGGCCTCTAATCTGTATCCCCAGGGCCTGGCACTTGGGGAGTGCTCATTAAGAATCTGTGAAATGGGCTTGGCGCCTGTGGTTCAAGCGGCTAAGGCGCCAGCCACATACACCTAAGGTGGCGGGTTCGAATCCCCAGCCCGGGCCCG
>NW_003852640.1:139635-142593 GCF_000181295.1 Otolemur garnettii | reverse complement strand
GTTCGAATCCAGCCTAGGCTCACCAAACAATAATGACGGCTGCAGCCAAAAAATAGTCAGACGTTGTGGTGGGCGTCTGTGGTCCCAGCTATTTGGGAGGCTGAGGCAGGAGACTCACTTGAGCCCAGGAGTTGGAGGTTGCTGTGAGTTGTGATGCCACCGCACTCTACCCAGGGGGACAGCTTGAGGCTCTGTCTCGAAAAAAAAAAAAGAAAAGAAAAGAAACAGGCTGGTTGCTTGGTTACAATGCTGTGAGCTGACATCTGGCACCAGAGCCCTTCGGACAGATTAGGGTATGAAGGGCTATGGTTAAGGCCGGACTTATAGGGCAGTGCCTGTGGCTCGATGGGTAGGGCACCTGCCCCATATACCAAGGGTAGCGGGTTGGAACCGGCCTGGCCAAACTGCAACAAGAGAATAGCCAGGCGGGGTGGTATCTGTGGCTCAGTGGGTAAGACATGGTCCCATATACGGAGGGTAGTGAGTTCAAACCCAGTCCCTGCCATTGCAACAAAAAAACAGCTGGGCATTGTGGCAAGCTCTTATTGTCCTGGCTACTCAGGAGGCTGAGGCAATAGAATTGCCTAAGCCCAGGAGTTGTAGGTTGCTGTGAGCTGTGATACCACAGCACCTTACTGAGGGTAATAGAGGGAGACTCTGTCAGTACAAAAACAAACAAAAAAACCATTATTTTCCTTAGCCAGCCCCTGTAGTCCCAGCTACCTGGGAGGCTGAGGCAAGAGGATCGTTTGAACCCAAGAGTTTGAGGTTGATGTGAGTTAATGACAGCAAGGCACATTCCCCAGGGCAATAAAGTGGGACTCTCTAGAACAAAAAAAGCAAAAACAAAAACAAAAAACCCACATTATTTTCTTGGCCAGGAGTGGTGGTTCACATCTGTAATACTAGCACTCTGGGAGGCTGAGGGAGGAGAATGTCTTGTGCTCAGGAATTGGAGACCATCCTGAGCAAGAACCAGACTGTCTCTACTAAAAACAGAAAAACTAGCCAGGAGTTGTGGGCACCTGCAGCCCCAGCTACCTGGGAGGCTGAGGCAACAGGATCGCTTGAACCCAGAAGTTTGAGGTTGCTGTAAGCCAGGGGTCCTCGAACTATGGCCCACCGAGGACATTTATCCCGCCTGCCGGGTGTTTTTGCCGCCGCTGCCTGTACCGCTTAGCAGCTGACTACTCCCGGGCTCGCAGTTCGGCCCTCCAACGGTCTGAGGGTCAGTGAACTGGCCCCCTGTTTAAAAAGTTTGAGGACCCCTGCCAGTGTAAACTGTGACGCCACGGAACTCTACCCAGGACAACAGTGAGCCCCTGTGGCAAAAAGAATTTTTTTTTAATTTTGCTTACTGCCTCTATTCGAATACATGCTCCTGGGCGGCGCCTGGGCTCAAAGGAGTAGGGCGCCGGCCCCATATACCGGAGGTGGTGGGTCCAAACCCGGCCCCAGCCAAAAAAAAGAATATACGCTGCGTGAGATGAGAGACGCTGCCTATTTACTGCAGTCTCTCCAGCACTAAAAGAGTCCTCTGGACACAGTGGTGTCCTTTACAAAAAGCTTAATATCTTAAGCCTGCGAGTGGGAAAAGCTACACAGGGTAAAGTGTGGGAGGAAAAGGGTGCCTGCTGGGAAAAAAGCGTGCGTAGGACAAAGCGCACAGGGGAGGTGGCATCCTGCAGCCAGCGCCTGCCATTCCCGCGAAAGCTCGCTCAGACGCCTGACGGCTTGAGTCCGAGGGGTGCGAAAACTCAGACCCAGAGGGATCCGCCTAGGGAAAGCCCCCACATCGCCAGGCCTCCCTACGGTGTAGCCTCGGCTCTGCGCAATACCCCGACTCTGGGATGCAGGGTGCGGGGAGCCGCTTCGCACGCCTCCCATCGCAACCGAGAGGGACTAGGACTCCGCAAGGTCCAGATCGCAGGAGAAGCGGAGGCGGCGGCGCGGGCGGTGGATCACGCCGTGCTCCGCGAAGCTTCTGCACGGGCCACAGCCTCAGTAGGGCAGGAATCGGAGGACCCAGCCCCTCCCCAGACCTCGCCCCACGGGCGGGACCGACTCACCCAGGCCAGCAGCCCGGGACAGCACCGAGCGGACCACAGGGCGCCGGGCGAACAACACCCCTGATTCCGGCCCGCCCCCGGAAACGGGCTGCGACGCCGCTCTGGTAAGCTTGGAGGACCAAGCAACCTCGGCGGCGAGCTGAAGGCTGGGCACTCTCGGGCACAGCTATCGCGAGAGCTGCTGAGGCCCGGGGAGCTGCTTTCTGGTTCTGTGCCGGTCGCTTAGAGTGCTTTTGAAGAGGTGCTTCGCACACTAGCAGACGACTTTAAGATAGGCTTGAAGATGTGATCTACGCTGGGATCAACACAACAAATAAAACTCAAGATTCTTTTTTGTTTTTGAGACAGAGTCTCACTTTGTCGCCCTCAGTAGATTGCTGTCGTGTCACAGCTCACAGCAACGTCAAATTCTTGGGCTTAAGCGACCCTCCTGCCTCGTAACTGGGACTACAGGCGCCCGGCTAATTTTAGAGACGGGGGTCTGGGTCTGGCTCAGGCGATCCATCCCCCCCTACCTTCTAGAGTACTAGGATTACTGGCGTGAGCCACCATGCCCAGCCTTAAATCCTGTATTTTTGGAAACTAGATAGCACCCTATTGAATAACTGTTGGGTTAAAGAGCAATTCATGTAGAACACCACAAGGTACTTAAAATCGAAAGAGAATGAAATACTTTTCAGGATAGTTACAGAGAATAAAATATGTACAATGTATGTTTGTATACATGAATATATATATATAGAGAGAGAGAGCCTTTCAACACATTTATGTATATGTGTATTGCTACTATAAATCCTTCCTTCCTACCTCCCTTACCATTCTTTTTCCCTGGGAAGAGTGCCTGCATCATCATACCTCATAGCAGGGATCCTCAAACTTTTTTTTTTTT
>NW_003852640.1:136963-138439 GCF_000181295.1 Otolemur garnettii | reverse complement strand
CTCCTGGGCTCAAACGAGTCTCCTGCCTCAGCCTCCCAAGTAGCTGGGACCACAGGCGCCCGCCACAACGCCCAGCTATTTTTTGGTAACAGCCATCGTTGTTTGGCCGCCCAGGCTGGATTTGAACCTGCCACCTTAGGTGTATGTGGCTGGCACCTTAGCCACTTGAGCCACAGGCACTGAGCCATTTTTTCTTCTTTTTTTTGAGATAGAGCCTCAAGCTGTCGCCCTGGGTAGAGTGTCCTAGCATCACAGCTCACAGCAACCTCCAACTCCTGGGCTCAAGTGATTCTCCTGCCTCTGCCTCCCAGGTAGCTGGGCCTACAGGTGCCTGCCACAATGCCCAGCGATTTTTTGGTTGCAGCCATCATTGTTGCTTGGTAGGCCGGGGCTGGATTTGAACCTGCCACTTCAGGTGTATATGGCTGGTGCCTTAGCAGCTAGAGCCACAGGCACCAAGATAAGGTGACCAGACGTCCCGCTTTTGGCTTGACAGTCCCAATTTTTAACAATTTATCCCGCGTCCCCCACCATTTTTAAAAAGTCCCAATTTTTGGAAAGATTGCATGACAAGCTAGGGAACGTCGAGAGAACAGGAAGGGAATATAAAGTTTTTGGCTGCCATGTGGCTATTTCACCAGGATATGAGTTTTATATTATTTTTGTTAATTTTATAATGTTAGGCTCGGTGCCTGTGGCTCAAGTGGCTAAGGCGTCAGCCACATACACCTAAGGTGGCGGGTTCAAATCCAGCCTGGGCCCGCCAAAACAACAATGACGGCTGCAACCAAAAAATAGCCAGGCGTTGTGACAGGCGCCTGTGGTCCTTGGGAGCCTACTTGGGAGGCTGAGGCAGGAGACTCGCTTGAGCCCAGGAGTTGGAGGTTGCTGTGAGCTGTGATGCCACAGCACCCTACCCAGGGGTTAGCTTGAGGCTCTGTCTCAAAAAAAAAAAATTTATAATGTTAAACTTTAATAATAACAAACAATTGCTGAGAACTGATTATCGAGAACTGCTTATCAAAGTTCACATTGTTGATCAGTTGTTAGAATTTGACCACCATTGTTTGGACTTAATGAACAATGGCATTTTTTGGCATTGGCAACTTTGAAAACATTTTGTAACTGTCAGACGATACACATCATACTGCGTGCTAGTGCTAGTTAAACAAGTGATGTCAACAAATCAGCTATTCAGATAATTTAGGTAAGTAATTTATTTGTTTATTTCATGAATTTAGCAGACAGAACTTGTATTATTTATATTGTATAGTGGTAGCAAAATGTCTAGCACTGGCCTTGAAAGTGACACTTAGGGCTTGGCGCCTGTGGCTCAAGTAGCTAAGGCGCCAGCCACGTATACCTAAGGCAGTGGGTTCGAATCCAGCCCAGGCCTGCCAAATAACAATGACGGCTGCAACCAAAAAATAGCTGGGTATTGTGGCGGGTGCCTGTGGTCCCAGCTACTTGGGAGGC
>NW_003852640.1:133346-134634 GCF_000181295.1 Otolemur garnettii | reverse complement strand
CTGGGACCACAGGCGCCTGCCACAATGCCCGGCCATTTTTTGGTTGTAGCCATCATTGTTTGGCGATCCCGGGCTGGATTCAAACCCACCACCTTAGGTGTATGTGGCTGGCGCCTTAGCCACTTGAGCCACAGGCGCCGAGCCTGCATTCAGCTTTTAAGATGAGACAGGAATAGCCCTTTGTACTCCTTATAAATGCTTCACTATGTTTTTCCTTTATAACTTTTCTAGCCTGTCCTCACAATTGTCCTCCTTGTCCCCAGACTATATGCCATTAGAGCAACAGCTGCTGGCCAAATACCAGCGTCTCCTGGGAGTTGAGGCTCTTAGGCCCTGGTCCTGTGACCTTCTGTCCCCCATTGTCTATTATGCCTCAGGTGTGGGTGCAGTACCCACACACTCAGCACATCTACTGAGGGCTCCTTGGTATAGGATGGAGCCAAAATTGGGCCCAAAGGCATGTCCTACCTGCAGGAGGGGCTGCCTCCTTATCCACAGTCCCTTGCCAGAAGCCCCATTGTTAAGGCGTCTTGTTTACTGGAGGAGCCCTGAGACAAACTGAATGAACTGCCAACTCCTGGGCCTAGGCGATTCTCTTGCCTCAGCCTCCTAAGTAGCTGAAACTACAGGTGCCCACCATAACGCCTGGCTATTTTTTTGTTGTAGTTTGGCCAGGGCTGGTTTCAAACCTGCCACCCTTGGTATATGGGGCTGGCGCCCTAACCACTGAGCCACAGGCTCAGCCCAGGACTGTGCATTTTAAGCATGGCCACAATGGTGGGTAATGGTGCTCAGTCCAGAGGTGCTGCTTCCCATTTCTTAATCAGGACATCTTTGATAAAGGACAAGAACCAAGAGTCAGTACACTTGGCCAGACTTTAGGCCTCATCTGAGCACTGGCCAACAAATGGCCCACCTGTACAGTTTTGCAAATTCTTGGGCCATTTGGGGGATAGAACTCTGGGAATTTCTTGCCTCACAGACACTCAGAACACACATCAAGGTCACAGATCCCTATACATAAACTCAGGCCACAAATGAGGATTCAACAGGACACCCTGAAAATGGAAATGTTAAGTCTCCCAGCCAACTAAATGGATGCCCTCTTAACTAAGGGCACCCCAGAAAAATCTTTAAGCTGAATTGCAGGCCAAAAGTAGAAGGGACAAGCCTCATTATGCTCCTTCCCTTTGGAGTTACTTTTTTTTTTTTTTGAGACAGAGCCTCAAGCTGTCCCCCTGGGTAGAGTGCCGTGGCATTACAGCTCACAGCAACCTCCAACTCCTGG
>NW_003852640.1:125459-131176 GCF_000181295.1 Otolemur garnettii | reverse complement strand
GTCCCAGCTACTTGGGAGGCTGAGGCAGGAGACTCTCTTGAACCCAGGAGTTGGAGGTTGCTGTGAGCGTGATGCCATGGCACTCTACCCAGGGGGATAGCTTGAGACTCTGTCTCAAAAAATAAATAAATAAAATAAAATAAAATAAAATAAAATGTAACCTTGTGGCCTTGGGCACATTTTCTTGGGACCCCACGAAGCTGTGTGCTCTAGGCCACCCAACACACACTTTTGACTCATAGTAAATCTCCTTAAAATATTATTTTATAGGCTTGGTGCCTGTGGCTCAAGTGGCTAAGGCGCCAGCCACGTACACCCAAGGTTGCGGGCTCCAATCCAGCCCGGGCCCACCAAACAACAATGACGGCTGCAACCAAAAACTATAGCCAGGCATTGTGGTGGGCGCCTGTGGTCCCAGCTACTTGGCAGGCGGAGGCAGGAGATTCGCTTGATTCTAGGAGTTGGAGGTTGCTGTGAGCTGTGATGCCACAGCACTCTACTCAGGGGGGACAGCTTGAGGCTCCTGTCTCAAAAAACAAAAAAATTATTTTATAGAGTTTTCTTTTCCTGCTAACAAGCAATGGTGAGGCTTGGGAATATGGCTGACTGGTAGCAACCCTCAGTAAAGACTTCTGAGCAGAGGGAGAAAAACTGGATGAATCGGACTCTATGAAGCCAAAGGAGGGGAGCTGAGCCAAGAAAGAAGTTCGGCAGGCTATAACTCCAAGGAAGAGCATTCAAAAAAACAAATTACAGGTACAAAGCCTATGAACTAGAGGATGGAAGACCCCTCTCCCAAGCAGGAGACCCTCTGTAGGCTATCTGTGAGTGAGCAGGGAACAAAAGACCTCTCATTTTACCTCGCTGGAGAGAGCCTCCTCAACACCAGGTCTCTTTCTTCAGGGAGGTCCCACTTAGACACCTAGACACCAACCCACCAGGCATATAATTGAACAGATATTTTCCCCCACAAGTCCAAACTTTTAGTCCATCCTTCCCCTCTTGCATGGCAGTCTGAAGTTCTGCCTCCTGCAGAGCACACAGCGGTTGGTCTTTTCCTGAGAGATCTGGGCATACTGTGGACCGCCCACCATCAGGACAGAATCTGTGACTAACGGGGAAGAAAGAGGGTGTGGGAAGAAAGGGACACTCAGCAGGAGGAGGAGCAGTACCCTGGTTATGACTATGCCTGGCCAGGGGTGGTGTTGAACCTTGGTTCAGGCTGTGTCTGGTGGGACAGGATGCACCCACAGTGGGAGAGAGGTTGCCCCGTGTGGACTGAGTTCAGCAGACAAGGCTAGTCCCCAGCCCCTGCTCAACCTTTGAGCAGAGGCTTGTCAGGCATGGACTGAGACCTGAGGGCAAGGTGTGGTCCCCTGCCCCCAACAGAACCCTCGAGCAGTGGCTTGCTGGGTGTGAAGCAAGACCTAAGGGCAAGAGCATGGTCCCCTGTCTCCAGTGGGGCTGGTGAGCAGAGGCTTACCAGGTGAGGACTGAGACCTGTCGGTGGGCTGTGATTAAGGTGACCAGATTTTAACATTGGTAAAGTGGGACACCATTGGGTGGGGCAGGGCCTGGGGGGCAGGGCCTGACAACGATGCAAACTTTGATAAGCAGTTCTTGATAATCAGTTCTCAATGATTTATTATTAAAGTTTAACATTATAAAATTAACAAAAATAATATAAAACGCATATCCTGGTGAAATAGTCACATGGCAGCCGAAAACTATATATTCCCTTCCTGTTCTCCTGTGTTCCCTAGCTTGTCCTGCATTCTTTCCAAAAATCAAGGCTTTTTTTTTTTTTTTTTTGAGACAGAGCCTCAAGCTGTCCCCCTGGGTAGAGTGCCGTAGCATCACAGTTCACAGCAACCTCCAACTCCTGGGCTAAAGCGAGTCTCCTGCCTCGGCCTCTCGAGTAGCTGGGACCACAGGCGCCCACCACAATGCCCAGCTATTTTTTGGTTGCAGCTGTCATTGTTGTTTGGCGGGTCTGGGCTGGATTCGAACCTGCCACCTTGGGTGTACATGACTGGCGCCTTAGCCACTTGAGCCACAGGCACCAGCCAAAAATTGGGGCTTTTTTAAAACGTGACAGGACACAGGACAAATTGTTAAAAATCGGGACTGTCATTCTAAAAATGGGATGTCTGGTCACCTTACTCTAGAGCGGGGTGGGGTGGTGGTGGTGGTAGTGGAGGCCCTACTTGTTTGTTCCAGACAGTTTGGCTCCTTTTGAGCTAATTGTCCTTGCCTAGAAGCAAGGGAGGGGGCCAGTCTCCTTCTGATACCTTGTCTAGGAGGGGAGTAGGGAGTTTACTTTAGCCTTTTCATTCCCAAATGGAGTTACATTAACCTTTTCAGCAGCCAAAAAGCATATACTCCCTTTCCCTTCTTTCACTGTTCCCTAGCTGGTCATTCATGCATTCTTTCCAAAAATTGGGACTTTTTAAAAATGCTGCAGGACGTGGGACAAATTGTTAAAAATCGGGACTGTCCCGCCAAAAGCAGGATGTCTGGTCACCTTAGCTGTGGTGCCCTGACTCCAATAGAGCCTGCAAACAGAAGCTTGCCAGGCCATGGACTGAGACTGGCAGGTAGGGGCATTGCCCCCTGACTCCAACTGGTCTGGCAAGCAGAGACTAGCCTGGTATGGACTGAGATCTATGGGTGGAGGTATGGCTCCTGGCTCCAACAAGGCCTGTGACAGAGAAGCAGACAATAGTGTGGACTAAGTCTGGCGGCAAGGGTGTAGACCCCTGGCTCCAATTGTGCTGTTGGAGACCTTTGAATCCCTCTCTGTTGAGCAGAGTTTGCACTGCCTGAGACAATTTACTTAGAACTTCTGTCTGGAGCTGTCCACTTGGGGACATTTTGAGGTTGACCTTTGAAGTTCTGTAGTGGAAAAGAACTGACAGATGGGGGCTGAGTGCTGCAGCTGCCTGTATTTCTTCACAGTCAAGATTTAAATCTAATACTACAGCTGATATCAAAACAGAGATAGTTTGCGCTATCTCACCAAGTAGGTCCTCAGAATCTCTGGCCAAAACTCTGAAAGGGGCTTTTGTAAAGTTGTAGGAGATAAAATATTGCAGGAAGACAAGGCCCAATGGAGAGAAAGAGCACCCAAACACCACGTTTATAAAAGGAAGGGCTTTATTCATTGGCTGGGAGCTTACAGCACAGAAGATTTCCAAATGGTCATGCTCCCCAACTGGCTTGGTCTTTCCCTTTTTGTTGACAGTCAAAAAGTTCCACCCCACAAGTACCCTTCTCATTGGCCAGTTTGAATCAAGCGGGAGATGCTAGTCCAGCCCCTACAGAACCACAGGATTTCACAGAACTCGGAAATTTCCAGGTTCCAGGAAGTCAAGAGCAAATTCCCAAGATCTGAGTCACCATGGAAAGGGCCCTGCAGGTGCATCCTTGCAGTCTTCTTGAGAAGACCTGTTCTCCCAGATCTTGCCCCTCTCAGGTATCCTCTCTCAAAGCCACAATTATAAAACCTAGTGCTTTGGTAAGGGGCTATCTCTATTACCTGGAAAACCCAATTCAATCTCACCCTACCAGTTCTAATAACCCAACAGTGGAAAATAAACATGGTGCATACCCAACAGAAGAACTCTGGCAACATGAATAACCAGAGTAGATCAACCCACTCCCCAAGAAATGACAAAGGAGCTACAACTGAAGATGCCATGTATAGACAAATTGTAGCAATGTCAGAAACTGAATTTAGAATGTGGATGGCAAATAAGATAAATAGAATGGAAGAAAAGATGGAAATTGAATTCCAAAGAGTAGTTCTAAAGTTTTCCCAAGAAATTAATAAGTTCAAAGACCAAGTCACCAAAGATATGGACATAATGAGAAAAGAGATAGCATGGTGGCGCCTGTGGCACAATGAGTAAGGTGCTGGTCCCATATACCGAGGGTGGCAGGTCTGAACCTGGTGCCAACCAAACTGCAACAAAAAAATGGCCAGGCACTCTGGCAGGTGCCTGTAGTCCCAGCTACTCAGGAGGCTGAGGCAATAGAATCGCCTAAGCCCAGGAGTTGGAGGTTGCTGTGAGCTGTCATGCCATAGCACTCTACTGAGGGAGATAAAGTGAGACTCTGTCAGGCATATGGCACTCTACTGAGGGCGATAAAGTGAGACTCTGTCGGGCAGCACCTGTGGGTCAGTGGGTAGGGTGCCGGCCCCATGTGCCCAGGGTGGCGGGTTCAAATCCAGCCCCAGCCAAACTGCAACAAAAAAATAGCCAGGCGTTGTGGTGGGTGCCTGTAGTCCCAGCTACTCGGGAGACTGAGGCAAGAGAATTGCCTGAGCCTAGGAGTTGGAGACTGCTATGAGCTGTGTGATGCCATGGCACTCTACCAAGGGCAATAAAGGGAAACTCTGTCTCTAAAAAAAAAAAAAGTGAGATTCTGTCTCTAAAAATAAATAAATAGGCTCAGTGCCTGTGACTGAAGTGGGTAAGGCACCAGCCACATACACCTGAGCTTGTGAGTTCGAATCTAGTCTGGACCCACCAAACAATGACAGCTGCAACAAAAAAATAGCTGGGTGTTGGGGCAGGTACCTGTAGTCCCAGCTACTTGGGAGGCTGAGGCAGGAGAATTGCTTGAATCCAGGGGCTAGAGGTTGCTGTGAGCTGTGATGTCATAGCATGTCTACCCATGGCGAAAGCTTGAGGCTGTCTCAAAAAAAATACAATAAATAAAATTTAAAAAAAATAAGGAAAGAACAAATAACCCCATTTCTTTTTTATTTATTCTTGGGGATTCACTGAGGGTACAAGAAACCAGGTTACACTGATGGCATTGTTAGGTAAAGTCCCTCTAATAACCCTATTTCTATGTGGGCAAGAGACTTGAACAGAAACTTCTCTGATGAAGACAGGTGCATGGCCTACACAGACATGAAAAAATGCTCTTCATCCTTCGTCATCAGAGAAATGCAAATCAAAACCACTTTGAGATATCACCTAACTCCGGTAATTTTAGCCCACATCACAAAATCCTAAAACTACTGATGTTGGCATGGATGCGGAGGGAAGGGAACACTTCTACACCGTTCGTGAGAATGCAAGCTAATACGACCTTTTTGGAAAGAAGTTTGAAGAGCACTCAAGGAACTAAAAATAGACCTACTGTTCGATCCTGCAATTCCTCTATTAGGTATATACCCGGATGATCAAAAATCATTTCACAACAAAGACATTTGCACTAGAATGTTTATTGCGGCCCAATTCATAATAGCCAAGACATGGAAACAGCCCAAGTGCCCATTGACCCATTAATGGATTAACAAATTGTGGTATATGTACACCATGGGATGCTATGCAACCATAAAAAAGATGAAGACTTCACATCTTTTATTTTTACCTGAATGGAACTGGAACATATTATTCTTAGTAAAGTATCTCAAGAATGGAAAAAAAAGAGTATCCAAAGTACTCAATACTACTATGAAATCAATATATAATCACCTACACATTCATATGAATGGCAAAACATAACTATAGTCTAGGAAGTAGAAGGGAAGAGGAGAGAGAGAGGAAAGGAGGGAGGATATGGGAGGACAGAGGGTATCTGGGGGGACCTTACCTAATGTACATGATGCAATGGTAAATTTCAAAACTATTAAGAAATGAGGGCTCGGCTCGGCGCCTATAGCTCAATCGGCTAAAGGCGCCAGCCACGTACACCTAAGG
>NW_003852640.1:120227-123842 GCF_000181295.1 Otolemur garnettii | reverse complement strand
GCTTGAGCCACAGGCGCCGAGCCAGGGTAAATTTTAAACAGGGAAATTGCTGTATGAAAACGCAAGTGCCTCTGTAATGTGGATCAATATTGCTGGATTGGCGTCCCTAGTTGTTCAGATCCCTGTAGTGGTGCTGGTCCATTTCTCCAACAGCAAGACACCAAACCTGGGTATTAATCACTGTCAAGTTATCCAACATATATACACCTACTGCATGCTGGACTCTCCCCATTTCCTCCAGCCTAGACTTATCTCTTCCTGAGATCGTCTGGGCCCCAGATGCCAAATGGAAGTGACACTGGCCTGTCCTTCAGGACTGGTAGGAGGCGGGTATAAACATGTTAGAAAGTAGATAAGCAGGCCGACCTTCTCCCCTCCCCAGACTCCACTGCAAACCAATCCTAACCTTCCTGCTTTGGGCATTCTGGTCCTTGGTTGTGCCTGCAGCCTCATCTTGTAGTGGGGACGCGTCTGCGTCCCTGTAACGCCCACCACCCTCTCCGGTACCATGGTTCAAACAAAACAGAACAGAGCAGAGTTGACTGGCAGTGGTGGCCACAGCTGATAAACTGAAGGCCACCTGCCCAGGACCATGGTGGGTTCCAGAGCACAGCAATGAACGACTGACTTAACCTCTGCCATTACGGCGCTCATCCTAAGTGAGCGGAAATAACCATAGGCAAGTAACCGGCCATGAGGATTTCAGAGGGCCGGGAAGAAACAAAAGGGCCTCTAAGGTGACAGCTGAGCTGAAGCGACAGCAGGGACCAGTGAGGCGAGGTCAGGGGGAGATCGTTCCTGCCAGCGGGGACATCACGGGCAAAAGTTCGGAGGCGAGAACGAGTTTGGCCAGTCCTAGTTCTAAGACAGCAAAAGACCCGCCGCCGGCCGAGAAGGCACTGGGACACGCGGGGGTGGACTTCCGCTCCCGCTTCCGCGCCCGGAAGTACGTCTGTAGCCGGAGGCGGCCAGCTCCAGAGCACAGCAGAGGGCCCTCTAGGCACCGCGGAAGCCTAGGCGCTAGGTGGCGCTGGAGAGCTACTCAGCAGGGGGTCACCGGGGCGGGCTCTGGGCCGCACTGGCGGTGCCGACCACCGTCGCCGGAGAGCGCCGTGCTCCAGGATTGGCGGCCCGAGTCGTGGGGGCAGGCATTTAGGCTAAAGCCCCCAGGGATTGGCGACTGCGCAGACGGGGCGGAGCGGCCCTTTTGTCTGAGGCGCTGCGGGATGTAGCCTCTTCACGCGCTAGCTGGCTGCGCCGACGGTGAGTGGAGGCGCGTGTCGGCCACCGGCCGTCCAGGACCCCGACCCCTCACGGACACCACCGGGGCCAGCGTGTCCTTCGCATCGATGGGATGCTTCCTGCGGGCACGCGCTGCCGGCCTCACTAGCGCCGGTACCTCCCAACGATGCCTCACCCTCCGAACCCAGTCCCCACCCTTCCCCTCGCCACGCCCCGCGCCCTCTGGACCTCCCGATTCTCCCCGCTTCCCCCCGCTTCCCACCCTCCGGCGCTCCTTCCCCGGTCCGGACCCGTAGACCCTTACCCCCTCCTCGTCGGACCCTCCAGAACCCCCTCCGCTCGGACCCCCAGCCCCTTCCTTCACCCTGCACCCTGGCGTCCCTTTGCGCCGCGTTCTTGGCGGGGTCTAGATAGAGAGGACGGTGTGGGGTGTGGGGAGTGTCCTCCTCAAAGAGTGAAGACCGGGGTTTTCTATTCCGTGCGTAACCTTCAGGGCCCTAAAGGCGCGCTTTCCCGCGACTGGCGCTGCCAGCCGAGCCCCACGTCCGGGCTCCACACCGTTTTGTGCGGTCTTTTCCCAGCTACTTTGTAAGGCCTTATTTTAATGAATGAGACCAACGGTTTGCAACGTGGCAGATATTTTCCTTGTTTAGTATTGACTTTAAATTGTTTAATAGAAGGTAATATGTAAGTTCTTTTAACGCAAGGATGTCAGAGATAGGAAGCCTCCCTGCAGCTGCGAATTGCGGCGCAATCGCGAGTCAGTGGGGGTGCGCGGCTCGCCCCCGCCGGATCGGTACTTGCAGATTGTCGAGTTCAAACCCGTCTGGCCGCCCGCCAGCTCCACCCGTGCTTCTCCTTCGGAGGGAGCTCTGGGCTGCTTTGCCCGGGTGGAGCCCTAATTCCCGTTGTCAGTTGGTGAGGTTGAAATCTCTTCGTGTTTTAGCCCTTGTATTTCGTTTTGACTTGGCAGCTTGTATTCTTTTCCATATATGTTAACAACAGATTTCTCAATTCATCCGTTTGGCTGCAATTATGTTCTTTTGTCTTGGTTTGGATTTTTTTTTAGAGAAAAGATTTTAAGTTTTTAATGGTCAAAAATTTTCCTAAATACTTTTGAGCTTTGTCCTGTGTTTTTAAAGGGTTTCCTTGCCCTCCCATGTGGTCTTTGTGGAGAGAAGAGTTCTCCCAAACGTGAAAATGGAGGGGCCCCATAAGGACCCTGGGTTTTAAAATAAACTCGTTTTTCTTTGGTACTTGTAAGATGTTGGATACATCTGGAATTTATTTTGGTGTGGGGTGAGTTTGGAATCCAGCTTCATTTTTTTCTCTAAGTAATAGCCATTTCTGATACCATCTATTGAATAATTCATCTCTTTATTAACTTGAAACACTCCTTCTTCGTATAATTTATTCTTACACGTCTTTAGGCCCATTTCTGGAGTTTGTGGTGGCCTTGATGTGCGTAAAGTTTTGATTTGTAAGCTACAGATCTGCCCCCAAGGTTTCTGCTTTTGGTATTTTGCTTAGAAAGGCCCTTCCCACGTAAAATAATACAAATCTACGTGTATTTTTCCAAATTCATTTTTATTGATACATAACAATTGTACGTTTCTAAGGAGTACAAGTTATATTTGGTACATGTATACAATGTGTTACAATCAAATGGGGTAATTGGGGTATCTGTCACTGCAAACATTTCTTTGTGTTGGGAACATTTCAGATCTTCTAGCTGTTTTGAAATACACAATAAATTACTGTTAATTATAGTCACCTACTGTGCAATAGAACTCTAGAATTTATTCCTTTTGTCTAACTGTATGTTTATATTCATTAGCCAACCTCCCTTCAATCCCTACACCCACACTTCACAGCCTCTGGTAACTGTCATTCTACTCTCTACCTTAAAAGATCAACTTTACTTAGTTCCCTCATGTGAGTGAGAACATGTGATACTTGTCTTTCTGTACCTGGCTTAACATAATGACCTCCAGTTCATCCATGTTCCTGCAAATGACAGGATTATGGCTGAATAATCTTCCTTTGTGCATATATACCATTATTTTCCTTATCCATTTAACCATTGATGGGCACTTCGGTTGATTCCGTATCTTGGCCTTTGTGAATAGTGCTGCAGTAAACTTGGACATACAGTTATCTCTTTCATATACTGATTTGCTTTTTTTTTTTCAATATATACCCAGCAGTGGGATTGCTGGGTCATATAGTGGATGTATTTTTAGTTTTCTGAGGAACCTCCATACTGTTTCCCATAGCCTACCTGGAGTGTACTAGCATGCCCCTTTCTCCCTATCCTTACCAGCTTTTCGTTACTTTTTGTCTTTTTGATAATAGCCATTTTTTTTTTTTTTT
>NW_003852640.1:115705-118494 GCF_000181295.1 Otolemur garnettii | reverse complement strand
GGCGCCGAGCCAGTTTTTCTATTTTTGGTAGAGTTGGGTTCTCAACTCTTGCTCAGGCTGGTCTTGAACTCCTGAGCTCAAGCAGTCCACCTCCCTTGGCCTCCTTGAGTGCTAGGATTACAAGAGTGTTAAGTTTGTTTCTTGGTGCTGCTTGTGAGTAGAATCTTTTTTCCCATAATTTTTTTTTTGCAGTTTTTGGCCAGGGTCAGGTTTGAACCCACCACCTCCAGTATATGGGGCCGGCACCCTACTCCTTTGAGCCACAGGCGCCGGCCTCCCATCATATTTTTGATTGTTGTTGGTATATGGGAAAGCTAGCAATTTGGATAAACATTTCTGATGATAGATTCTGGGAAGGTTGCAAGTGGTCAGCTTTAATAGTGTGTTGCTTTGCATTCCCAGTGGCTCAGAAGCTGCCTCTTTTAGAGGGGCTTCCACTCTGGAGGGCAGGGGCCAAACAGAGCTTTTTAGTAAGAAGTTGAACTGATGATGAGGAAGGAACAGCAGTGACTCTGGTGGAGATCCTGGCAGCTCATCCTAGACCAGGGGGCTAAGAATATGCCTGTCTCTGCATGTCATCATGGACACACTTTTTGTCAAATCTGAAAGGTTATAGAGCCAGAGATGAAAGATTATTCCAAGGCGTGAAATGAAAGCAAAACAGAGACCCAGTTTGTGCAATTAAAATGGCTTTATTTCACCTGGGTGCAGGTAGGGTAAGATTCCCAAATGGGAATAAATCCACATGAGGGTAATGGTGAATGGGGTGGGAGGGTGGGGGTTTAAAGGTCAGGAAGTAGGAGGTTGGGACATTGTCTTTCTGGGTTGGACATCTGTTGTAAGGGTGGGGGGTTAGCCCATTTACTTTTCCCAGGTGGGATACACAGTGCGGTAGGGTAGGGGGTTGATTTTTTTTAGCCAGGTCCACCCTAATTGGGTAGGGTTTGACACTATCAGAATCAAGACTGTCATGAATTCCAAAAAGAGCTATAGGTTTCTAATGGTTAGGTTAACAAAACAAAAAATTAATAAATGTTAAATACTAAGTTTTGGGGGTTTTTTTTGAGACAGAGCCTTAAGCTGTTGCCCTGGGTAGAGTGTCGTGGCGTCACAGCTCACAGCAATCTCCAACTCCTGGGCTCAAGCGAGTCTCCTGCCTCCACCTCCCAAGTAACTGGGATTACAGGTGCCCACCACAACGCCTGGGTGTTTTTTTGGTTGAAGCCGTCATTGTTGTTTGGCAGGCCCAGGTTGGATTTGAACCCGCTAGCTCAGGTGTATGTGGCTGGCGCCTTAGCCGTCTGAGCCACAGGTGCCGAGCCAAATACCAAGTTTTTTGTGTAATGTGGTTCCCCTTTAGTTCTTGTACCTGTGACCTGCCTCAGTAATTAAGAGAGCCAGACCCTTGCTTGGCAGAGAGTATCTCACCACAATATAGCTTCTTCCCAGTTTTCTTTAATTGACCCTTGCCGTTGAGATTTTGATCTATTATTGTTTTTGTTATGGGTTATTCTGTAGGGAGATTGCCAAAAACAAAGTTCCTCAGTCTGAAAGAGAACCTTCAGGCTATCAACTTTGTCACCAATAGATGGCTGGGGTCATTGTCCAGCAATGGTCCTTGGGTGGGTGCTCTTTATATTTGTCTTATGTGTTAGTGGGTGGCCTGGCTTAATGAAGGGGTTCCTCACACTCCATTTCTAGTACTCTGTGGTAGTGATTCCTGGCTTATCCCAGTCTCCAGCCCTGGGGCTCAGCATCTGTACAGGACTTGTTATGAGCTAGTCTTTAATTTTTAAAAACTATCCAGGCTGGGCCCAGTGGCTCCCTCCTGTAATCCTAATACTTTGGGAGGCCAAAGCTGGTGGACTGCTTGAGCTCAGGAGTTCGAGACCAGCTTGAGCAAGAGTGAAACTCTGTCTCTACTAAAAATAGAAAAAAAATAACCGAGCATTGTGGCTGGCACTAGGATCTCTTGAGCCCAAGAGTTTGAAGTTGCTGTGAACTATGATGGCCACTGCACTCTACCCAGGATGATAGATTGCGACTCTGTCCCAAAAAATAAGCAAATAAATACAAAATTTAAAAAATAACACAAAATTGTTCTCACTTTCACCTTTGCTACCTGAGCTCCTGTTT
Source organism: Otolemur garnettii (assembly GCF_000181295.1). Classification (NCBI taxonomy): domain Eukaryota; kingdom Metazoa; phylum Chordata; class Mammalia; order Primates; family Galagidae; genus Otolemur; species Otolemur garnettii. The sequence continues at coordinate 116,358 of NW_003852640.1, read as the reverse complement.
TATTCTCGTGGAGCAAAGCTTGGAATTGGACCTCAGAATCCTGGGGCATTGGGGGGACCAGTTTAAAGCCAGTTTCTGATGCCTGAAATAGCTGTGTTTTCCTGCGGTGTTTGCACATGTTTGCATCCTGTCACAGGTTTGTTCTAGGAGACCCAAACGTTTATCTGCAAAATCACAAATCAAGAAAAATTTATTTGTACCAAAGGCATGAGAAGAAAAAAGTAAAGACAAAAAGAAAATATTAAAACTAGCTAGGTGTGGTGGCTCACACCTGTAATCCTAGCAATCTGGGAGGCTGAGGCAAGTGGATTGCTTGAGCTCATAGGTTTGAGACCAGCCTGAGCAAGAGCAAGACCCTGGGAGCCACACCTGTGGTTCAGTGGGTAGGGCGCCACCCCTATATACCGAGGGTGGCGGGTTCAAACTCCGCCCCAGCCAAACTGCAATAGAAAATAGCTGGGTGTTGTGGCAGGCACTTGTAGTTCCAGCTACTTGGGAGGCTGAGGCAGGAAAATTGCCTAGGCCCAGGAGTTGGAGGTTGCTGTGAGCTATGACACTACAGGACTCTACTGAGGGCAATAGGGTGAGACTCTGTTTCTTTCTTTTTTTTTTTTTTTTGAGACTGAGCCTCAAGCTATCCCCCTGGGTAGAGT
>NW_003852640.1:112580-115478 GCF_000181295.1 Otolemur garnettii | reverse complement strand
TCTGTTTCTTTAAAAAAAAAAAAAAAAAGTAAGACCCCCCATCTCTAAAGATAGAGATGTTGTGGCAGGCACCTGTTGTCCCATGTACTTGGGAGGCTGAGGCAAAGAGGATCACTTGAGCCCAAGAATTTGAGGTTGCTGTGAGCTATGACACTACGGTACTCAGTATTGAGGGCAATAGAATGAGACTGTCTCAAAAAAAAAAAGGAGAGAAAATATTAAAACTAGTACATTTATTTTGTTTATTTTTCACCAGAGTACAACCATACTTTGTGGTACACTTTTTTTACTTGGCAATACCCGAAGGTTGTCCCTAGGTAAAGACCTTTTGTTTTTATGCTTTCCTAAGACTCACCCCCTGGCAGTCTTTTCCCTTTCTCTGTCTTCTTGCCACACACATATTATAACAGCCTGGTAATGTCCTTTGGCATTTCCCCTGTATGTATCACACAACACCATCTCATTCAGCAACATCCAACTCTGAGTCTGGCCAGTTCTAGGCATTCTCTTTGTCATCTTGAGCCGTCAGGGGAATGTGGAATATGTCGTCTCCCATATCTACAGGTGGGCCCTATACTACAGCTGGCCCAGGATCAGACAGGCAGGCAGGCCAGTCTCAGGTCCCTGTGACCATTAAAGCCTTCAAGGGCTAAGGATTTTAGTACACAAAACAAGCACCACCCGCACAGTGACCCCATCACACATTTCACTCACCCACCTGGCAGCCTAGCACAGTGTACATCTTTCTCTTCAGCAAGTGTATGACCTGTGTGCGAAGGACTAAGGTAACATTTGCCAAGGCACCATCCTTAGTCTTTGCTCCTTCCTGCGCCCACCCCTGTATGGCACCCACTGTCCAAGGGCACATCTGGCTCTCCCCAGGCCTGCTGGTGCCTTCTGAGAAGGAGTATGAGAAGCACCACTTTTTTTGTCCCTGGCAATGTCAGGTGCTGACACCTTATGTGTTGCCATTTCAAAGGGCATAAAGTGGGATCTCATTGCTCCTTTAATTTTACTATGTGTATCAAATAGCCACCACTGCTTTGCTGGCCTGCTTGTTAGTGCAGCAGGAGGGGCAGTGTGAGAGCTGGGTGGGAGCATGGCCAAGGGGAGGGGCTGCAGGGTTCTAAGGAAGATCATGAACCTCAGGGTAGTCTTTTAGGAGTTGGTGGCATATAGCGGGACCTTGGAGCAGTGGACAGTCACTGTGTTGCTGTGTGAGTGCAGGTGGAGGGGTTTGGTAGACTCAAGGCTGCTGGGGGCTACTGGACAGTGAGGGGTGGTGGAGGGAGGATGGGTTGGGCAAAGTAGGTTCTGATATGCTTGGAAGGTGTATCAGGTATGGGGTGTGGGAGGGAGGTGGGAGGAGGTACGTGTGCATAGTGTGAGGTATAGGCAGGGGGAGGGGGGCTTGGTTCAGATGTTAAATGTCTAAGATGCTGCCAGATATGCACTGCTGAGTCCTAGGGGAGGGATTGCCAGCTCAGGGGCACCAAAAAGGGGTCTCTTGGATTCAGGTGAATATTCAGACTCATAGGATGACCATGGCTGGTGCTGGGTTCATGAAAAAGCTGGGTTTGTCCTACAAGCCATTCAGGGGATACTAGTGTGCATGGACATAAGGCACATAACATCAGGGACCACCTGGCCTACGCCTCCTGGTTACACAAGCCAGCACCCCCTATGTCTGCAATACTGGCTACAAGACCCAGTCAGGAGGCCTGAGAATGATTCCTGTGGATGTTCAGCACTGGGGTCCAGCCCTGCTGTGGTGGGGCCACAGTGTGAATGACTGTTTACCTCTGCCAGGTTTCCAGGGGACCACAGCTACATTCACTAAAGGTCAAGTTCACATGCAGGTAAGGATGAAAGGGTTCTCAGACTTGTGGACAAGGAGGGGAGTGGTAGTGGAAGGCACACTGGGAGAGCCCTGCTGAAAGTGAGCTGTGGCCAGGGGACCTGCTGTGCCCCTGCTGCTGACTGCAATGAAGACTGAAGACTGACACTAAATTTGGCTACACAGAGAGAGGAGACTCTGACCCAGCCCTCTGTGGAGGAGAGGAAGGGCATTAGCTGGATAAAGTGGTGATGTAGGAGATGGCAGGTCTGTGTGCTAGTGGGTGACCTACAGAGGAGAGCAAGGTATGGCAGGAGAAAAGGCTCTGTGTTCCTCCAGGGTGGGGAGCTGTGGGACACAGGACCAGGAGGGCAGCAGGAACTGAGGCCACTCTCACTGCTCACACTCATTCTTTACTAACCCAGAACTGGTCACTGCATGGCCCATCTGGACATACAAGTTGCTGAAAGAACCCTCAGTTTCTCACTGAACTAAAATTTATAGGATTTTTTTTTTTTTTTTTTTTGAGACAGATCCTCAAGCTGTTGCCCTGGTAGAGTACTGTGACATCACAGTTCACAGCAACCTCCAACTCCTAGGCTTAAGTGATTCTCTTGCCTCAACCTCCCAAGTAGCTGAGACCATAGGTGCCCGCCGTAACTAGCCCAGCCATTTCTTGGTTGTAGTTGTCATTTGGCAGGCCTGAGCTGGATTCGAACCTGCCAGCTCTGGTGTATGTGGCTGGCATCTTAGCCGCTTGAGCAACAGGAGCTGAGCCCTGAAATTTATAGGTTTTGACATCTGATTTCCCACATGTGCCTGTGTGTCTTCATCTGTCCCTTTGTCAGCAGCTTGCAGGTTTGATTATAGCAGCTTCCTTACCATCTCTGGGTCTCCTTACCAAAACTGGTGAGGTGCCCCCAATCTGCTCTTTCAAATTTCATTCTGATCTGTTCCCCAGCATCCACTGTTTTTTTGTTTTGTTTTGTTTTTGAGACAGAGCCTCAAGGTATCCCCTTGGGTAGAGTGCCATGGTATCACGCTCACAGCAACCTCCAACT
>NW_003852640.1:107319-112210 GCF_000181295.1 Otolemur garnettii | reverse complement strand
CACAACGCCCGGCTATTTTTTGGTTGCAGCCGTCATTGTTGTTTGGCGGGCCCGGGCTGGGGATTCGAACCCGCCACCTTAGGTGTACATGGCTGGCGCCCTAGCCGGTTGAGCCACAGGCGCCGAGCCAGCATCCACTGTTCATGTAAGTTCCAAGGTAGTTTTATTTTTATTTTATTATTTTATTTATTTTTTAGAGACAGAGTCTCACTTTATTACCCTTGGTAGATCACAGCTCACCGCAACCTCCAACTCCTGGGTTTAGGTAATTCTCTTGCCTCAGCCTCCCGAGTAGCTGGGACTACAGGCGCCCATCACAGCACCCAGCTATTTTTTTGTTGCAGTTTGGCCAGGGCCGGGTTTGAACCCGCTGCCCTTGGTATATGGGGCTGGTGCCCACTCACTGAGTCACAGATGCTGCCCTTATTTTTATTTTTTTAGAGACAGTCTCACTTCGTTGCCCTTGGTAAAGTGCTGTGGCGTCACAGCTCACAGCAACCTCCAGCTCTTGGGCCTAGGCAACTCTCTGGCCTCAGCCTCCTGAGTACCTGGGACAACATGCGCTGGCCATAACGCCCGGCTATTTTTGGTTGCATTTTGGCTGGGGCTGGGTTTGAACCCACCACCCTCGGTACATGGGGCCAGCAATATACTCACTGAGCCACAGGTCCCGCCCTGGACATTTTTTATTTATTTATTTTTTAGAGACAGAGTCTCACTTTGTCGCCCTCAGTAAAGTGCTGTGGCGTCACAGCTCATAGCAACCTCCAGCTCTTGGGCTTAGGCAATTTGCCTCTGTCTCCTGAGTAGCTGGAGCAAGAGTATACGGGGCTGATACCCTACTCACTGAGCCATAGATGCCGCCAGGAATGGACATTTTTGGAGATCAGAACAGGGAGGTTGGGAGTCAGCCCCTCTCCACTAAGTCTCCCTCTCCTGTTCTTCAGAAGCAGCTGATGTTCTTATATTCTTGTTATTGTGTTGTTCAAACGTCATCCATGCAGCTAGACACACATACCTGACTTTTTATAAAGATAGTGGAAAGTGGCACACCCTATAGTCCCAGGTGCTCAGGAGGCTTATGTAGAAGGATGGCTGGAGCCCAGAAGTTCAAGTTTAGCCTGGGAAACATAGCAAGATCCTGTCCCTAAAAAAGAAAAAGAAAAGGTCACAGGGTTGTGCTGTGCCTTGACTTCCTGGCCACACGCCCTGCCCTCCCGGTGGCCCAGGACGCGTACTATTCACTCATGAAATGTCCTCTTGGGGTGCCCAGCTGAGTCACCCAGGTATAAGAGAGGTTTGACTGCACTCTTGTACTGCCTTTTTCTGGAATGATCTACCCACTTTGGTCATCTGGTGGGTGTCTGGGTCTTTGTCACAGACTCCTCCCCTCATGCCCAGAAGACTGAACCCCATCCTGCACAGGAACACACATGCCAAGAGAGCTGCTTGGGTGTGTCAGACATGGTGTGGCTCACCAAGCACTGGTGGGTTACCAGGGCCATCCGCCAGCAGGCTGCCCCTTCTCACTTGAAAGCAGCACTCCCATTAGGTGTTCAGACCACATCCCTGAGTACCTCAGTTGGGTTCACATCATGTCCCCATCTCCAACACCCTGTTTGAGCCAATAGGTTGAAAGCCTTTGCCACATCGGAGCACCAGGCTGCCAAAGGATATTGGGCACAAGGAAGGCATGGAGGTGTGTTCCACCTCCTCATGAGAGGCAGCATAACCCCCTGTGACTTGTTGACAGTCTGATGCCTGTCAGGGCCCTAGTACAGAATGCACAGGGCCCTAGTGAGCTGCTGTTCTTGTGTGGTCAGGACCATGAATAGGCCAAGGTGAGCTTGGCAGACATCCCAGAGTCCTTGCCAGCTCTCCCCACATAGCTGTGATAGGTCAACCACAAGGACTCCAAGGTCTTAAGGCTTAGGGGCCTCTGGTGCCCTACAGTTGGTGTCAAGAGACCTTCCTGGGATAACCAGAGAGCCCAGGAACTGTGTTTGGGGCCTGGATGCTCTCCTGAACTGTAGGGTCAAAAGTTCATGGGGCGGGGCTGTGGCAGCTGCAGCTCCTTAGGTATCTCTCTGCATAAGGCCCAGGAATCCCTAAGGCTCCCCCAGGATGTCAGGATCTGCCAGGGACAAGGCTGGACCCCTCATGTGCCCCCTTACTTTCCTCAGCCTCATAGGCGCCTGTGATTTCTGTGGTCCCCAGAGGCTCCAGGAAACCAGGTGATGGCAGCAGCCAGGCTCCCACCACAGCCGACAAGACCCCAGGTGAGCCATCCCCGTGGTCTCTGCAGTGCCTCAACCCCACACTTAGGACTCCCTGAACTCTGTGGCCCTGTTCCACTGTCTCCTTGGCTTACAGGGCCCCTCAACCACCCGTGTCACACATACTGAGTCTCCTTCATAAATGTGGAGGGTCAGTTTTTCCCACAGCAGCCCTTGTCATTCCAGGTTGAGGTGACCTTCGAGGATGTGGCCGTGCTCCTCTCCCAGGAGGAGTGGGACCGTCTGGGCCCTGCTCAGAGGGGCCTGTACCGAAATGTGATGATGGAGACGTATGGGAATGTGGTCTCGCTGGGTAAGCCCCTCCACAGGCTTTGCCTGTGTGTCTGTGGATGGGACTGTGTGAGGGCCAGGGTAGGAGGATCCTGTGGGCTCACTCATCACTGCCTTGCTTGCTCAACTCCGGCAAGTGGTCAGTCCTTTCCATTTTCCTGTCCCTGCAGATGGGAGGGGCAGGGGCACAGGGGCTAGGTAAATGTTGTATAAATAAAGGACTTCCCTCTCCATGAGCAGGACTTCCAGGAGCCAAGCCTGAAGTGATCTCTCAGCTGGAGCGAGGGGAAGAGCCATGGGTCCTGGACAGGAAGGGAGCTAAGAGCCAGGGCCTGGGGAGTGGCCACTCAGGTGAGTGAGCTGCCCCTCCTTCCCTGAGGGCTGAGTGGGTTCTGGCAGGGCTGTGGGCCCAGTTCAGACTGGGCTGCTGACAGAAGTGGCTGCCACCTGGGGAGACATCTGTCAGGCCTCTAAGCAAAGGAATCTGTGGGCTGGGGCTGCTGAGTCAGGAATCGATGGGCTGGGGCTGCTGAGTCAGGAATCGATGGGCTGGGGCTGCTGAAAATATTTCAGATTGTATATAGAGTCATCCGTGACAGGAAGTGAGTGCAGCAGTGAATCTCGAGATCTCCAGATGTGCAGAGCCAGGCAGAGGTGAGATCAAGGTATGGGTGTCCCTGACCAGAAGGACAAAGATTAGTTAGCCAGGTTCTGTCCTAATGGGACATTCAGGTTTTGAGAGTTACTTGATTAATTTTGAAAACAAGAGTAAAGCCTAGGCTCAGAGCTGGTAGCACAGTGGTTATGGTGCCAGGTCCATACACTGAGGTTGGTGGGTTTGAATCCAGCCTGGGCCAGCTAAGCAACAATGACAACTGCAACAAAAGAAAAATAGCCAGGCATTGTGGTGGGCACCTGTAGTCCCAGTTACTTGCGAGGTCGAGGCAAGAAAATCGCTTAAGCCGGCTCAGCGCCTGTGGCTCAAGTGGCTAAGGTGCCAGCCAATACATCTAAGGTGGCGGGTTCGAATCCAACCCAGGCCCGCCAAACAACAATGATGGCTACAACCAAAAAAAAAAAAAAAATAGCTGGGTGTTATGGCAGGCACCTGTGGTCCCAGCTACTTGGGAGGCAGAGGCAGGAGACTTGCTTGAGCCCAGGAGTTGGAGGTTGCTGTGAGCTGTGATGCCATGGCATTCTACCCAGGGAGACAGCTTGAGGCTCTATCTCAAAAAAAAAGAAAATCACTTAAGCCTAAGAGTTAGAGGTTGCAGGGAGCTGTGACACCATGGCACTCTACCCAGGGCAACATAGTAAGACTTTGTCTCCAAAAAAAAGAAAAAGAGAGAAAAAGAGAGGGCGGAACCTGTGGCTCAGTGGGTAGGGCACCGGCCCCATGTACCAAGGGCGGTGGGTTCAAACCTGGCTCCGGCCAAACCAACAAAAAAATAGCATGGCGCTGTGGCAGGCACCTGTAGTCCCAGCTACTCAAGAGGCTGAGGCAACAGAATTGCCTAAGCCCAGGAGTTGGAGGTTGCTGTGAGCTATCATGCAATGGCCCTCTACTGAGAGTGATACAAAAAAGAAGAGTAAAGCCTAAAGGTAGAAGGGAACCCTCCCAGCCTGACACTGAAAGTAAAGGGCTCAAATCTGTTTTAGGTTAAGAACAAGATAAAGGTGCCCACCGTCCTCAGACCATGTAATCTTGTACTGGGGACACAAGGTGTGAAATAAGGAAAACTAAACAAAGCAACAAAAGCTATTAGAATTGGAGAGGAAAAAGAAAATGTTTGCAGTTCATGTGATTGTCAATTAAAAAAAAATTGATTAGAATTCATAAGAGAGGCTGGGCATGTATATGGCTAATGCTTATAATCCTAGCATTTTAGGAGTCCAAGGCAGGAGGATCACTTAAGGCTTGAAGTTTGAGACCAGCCTTAGAAACATAGCAAGACCCTGTCTCTACTAAAAAATAAAAAAAACAGCCAGGCCTAGTTACAAGCACCTATAGTTGCAGCGACTCAGGGAGGCAGAGGCCAGAGTATCTCACTAGCCCAGGATTTCGAGGTGACAGTTAGCTGTGATGAGGCTACCACACTCCAGTGTTGGTGACAGAGTGAGACTCTTATTTCTTAAAAAAAAAAAAAATTCAGGCCTGGTGCTTGTGGCTCAAGTGGCTAAGGCACCAGCCACATATACCTAAGGTGGCGGGTTTGAATCTAGCCTGGGCCTGCTAAACAGCAATGATGGCTGCAACCAAAAAATAGCCAGGCGTCATGGCGGGCACCTGTGGTCCCAGCTACTTGGGAGGCAGAGGCAGGAGA
>NW_003852640.1:104769-106096 GCF_000181295.1 Otolemur garnettii | reverse complement strand
TTTTTTTTTTTTTTTGGTTGCAGCCATCATTGTTGTTTGGCGGGCCCTGGCTGGGGATTCGAACCCACCACCTTAGGTGTATTCTTAGCTGCTTGAGCCACAGGCGCCGAGCCAAGTATAACGTTTTAAAAGATAACATGGTTGTATCAGGAATATAAGACATCTAGGAATAAATCTAATAGAGGCTCAAGACCTTTGTGGAGAAAATCATAAAAGGGAAGATGCCACACCTGCAAGGCAAAGAACTATTGATTCAGGGAATGTGACCTCAGTCAGCCTGTCCTGCCAGGACATATTGCCCACTGGGGCTGGTGTGGTGGCACAGGCAACCCTCCATTGGCTGGGTGGTGCGAGCATTACAGGTGTCTGGCTTCAAAAACTACCCCTTGTTTCTAGAGAAGCAGAAATAAGGGCAGCAGGTGTTCGCTAGCTGTCTATAGAGGAGCAGTGGCCGTGTCAGCATCAAGTGGGTTGGACTCTTGGTGGCACACGTCATGTTGTGGGGACACTCAACAGGGTTTTTGCTTACTGTAGCCGCAGGAGGAGGCAGGAAAATATGGAGGGTGTTTGTAGCTGCGGCAAACCAGACATGGGCTCCTTGGTGGCCGCTGAGCATCCCCCTGGTAGAGAGCTCAGATGCTGTTTGAGTGCCTTTTGGATTTGGGTCCAAGAGATTGTACTTTGGAGATAAGAAGATTTTGCACAAAAGCACCTGGTCATCCCACCTCCAGCTCGGCCACAGAGAAAGATGGTAGTGAGCGAGATTTAGATTAATGAGCACAGAAGCAGATGCCTCACTGCTGCTGGCATCAAAGCCATTAAGAGCAGAGTGTGGCCAAGTCATTGTCCTGGGAATTCCTCAAGATAGATTCATGTCTGCACCTGCCCAGCCCCACACTGTAGTTTTTAACTTCATGAGTTGTACTTATGTGCTGTAACAGAAGTAAAACGATTTTGCCTCTCTGAAGGGATGTTTTGTTGTCATTTCAACTCTCTGTTCCTTTGATAGAAAATCTCAGATGTGACGGCAGTACAGCCTGTATGCAACGAGACAGTTTATCTTGTCCATGGGGTAAGTATATCTCTGTATAATTAACTACAATCCCTGAAGGTATTAATGCTTCTATTTCACCAGAATGTAGAGACTCCCTATGGTGACATGAAATCCATTATACAACTCACACAGTCCCTAGAAAACACTAGAGAGGGGATTTTTATTTTTTATTTTTTATTTTTTTTGAGACAGAGCCTCAAGCTGTCCCCCTGGGTAGAGTGCCGTGGCATCACAGCTCACAGCAACCTCCAACTCCTGGGCTCAAGCGAGTCT
>NW_003852640.1:100282-101517 GCF_000181295.1 Otolemur garnettii | reverse complement strand
CCTGCCACAGCGCCCGGCCATTTTTTTTTGGTTGCAGGCATCATTGTTGTTTGGTGGGCCTGGGCTGGGGATTTGAACCCGCCACCTTAGGTGTATGTGGCTGGCGCCTTAGCCGCTTGAGCCAAGCCATAATTGGCTTTCTGTTGCTGTATGTAGATTTACTTATTTTGGACATTCCTTATAAATAAAATCACAGAATATGTGGTCTTTTGTGACCGGTGTCTTTAACTTAGCAGTCTGTCCTCAAGTACTTCTAGACTGTGGTATTTATAAGTACTCCGGTCCTTTCAGTTGTCTAATAATGATTGTGGCTCCACATTTTATCTGTTCATCAGTTGAAGGACATTTATGACTTCCATGTATTTTTTTTTTTTTTTTGAGACAGTCTCATTGGTCACCCTTGGTAGCATGCTGTGGCATCCTGGCTCACAGCAACCTCAAACTCTTGGGTTCAAGCGATTCTCTTACCTCAACCTCCTAGGTAGCTGGGACTACAGGTGCCTGATACAGCACCCAACTATTTTTTTTGTTTTTTAGAAACGAGGTCTCGCTCTTGCTCAGGTTGATCTTGAACTCATGCGCTCAGGCAATCCACCTGCCTCAGCTGCCCAAGTGCTGAGATTATAGGTGTGAGCCACTATACCTGTTAACTTCCATGTATTTTGTAAATGGTTTTTTATACCCATTTAATACCAAAATGCCATTACACCAGCAAAATATCCCATTGTTACCAAGAAGCTGTCCCTTAAGTCTGGAAGAGGGCACTAGGGAGGCCGTATAGAGAGGCGACATCTGCAAAATGGATGGGTTCAGTGCTCAGGGTAGACTGGGGGTTGTGAGGGTGGGTGGCAGCCAGGTGAGGTGGATAGTATGAGCCGCATGGGGGTTGAAGGGAGCACAGAAAATGCTTAGATCCAGTGAGATAGGCAGATCAGGAGAGGAAACAGGCAAAAGTAAATATTGTTTGTTTGTGCTACTATTTCTGTGTGACAGTCAGAGGGTCACCCTCTCTGGGCTTTCCCCCCACAAATTCTGTACCAGCCACTTTGAAAGAGCATGTTTTAAGTTTTTATTGTTTATTTCTTTGAAACAGAGTATCAAGGGCAGAGTGCGGTGGCATGACAGCTCACAGCAGCCTCAAACTCCTGGACTCAAGTGATCCTCCTCCCTCAGCCTCCCAAGTAGCTAGGACTATAGGCGGTGCCCACTCACAACCCCTGGCTTTTTTTTTTTTT
>NW_003852640.1:94747-98594 GCF_000181295.1 Otolemur garnettii | reverse complement strand
GCTATAGGCGCCGAGCCTCCCCCTCAGTCTTCATGGGGTTTTTTTTTTTTTTTCATTTTCTCGAGACAAAGTCTCACTTGTCACGCGGGCTGGAGTGCAATAGCGTCATCACAGGCCTCTCTGCCTCTCCCTGCAGCCTCAAACTCCTCAGCTCAAGCAATCCTTCTGTCTTGGCCTCCCAGAGTGCTGGGATTACAGGTGTGAACCACTGCACCCAGCTGATGCACAGTTTTTTTAAAAAAATTTTTTCTTTATCTTAAATCATAAAGAGGTAGATTATTACATTAATGCATTATGGGGTACAATGTGCTGATTTCATGTACAATTGGAATGCTTACATTGTACTGGTTAATATATCTCTTACCTCATTTACTTAATTATTGTTTTATGACATTTATACTCTATACTTAATAGATCCGACATGTACCCTTGCAATATGCACCATAGGTGTGATCCCACCATTCATCCTCCCTCCATCTGATAACATTTAAAAGAGTACAGTGTGGAAAACTACTATCAGGTACTACCTGATTTCTACTTGAAAGTGGATGTCAGTTTGCTGTAAAACTCATTCCTAAAAAGTACATACTACTAAACTGACATTTCATTCTTAAATGAGCTGTCTAGAAAACAGAACATTTTCAAAGCCTGATTTATAATATATGCATTTATTTTTTCTATTTATAGTATCTTTTATTATCCTAAATTATTGCAGAATTTTGTAATTGCAATGGTCCATAGTGTTTCTGAATAACTAGTAGTATAAACACCCTCTGCTCCCAACCAATGCTTTTTTTTCTCTTTGCAATTCTTGCCCATTTATTCTTCCCAGTGAACTTTAGAATCACTATATCAGGTTCTTTTTTTCCCTCTATACATATACATGTTTTCATTTGGTTTCCACTTTTTGCCTTCACAAAAATAAAAAGGCTTAAAATTTAATAACAATGTTTAAGGACTAGAAACAAAAACCTCGTAAAGAACGAACGAAGATAAGTACATTCAGCAAAGAAATCAGACTGCTGCAATGAAATATTGAGCAATAATAATAATAATGCAAAAAAAGTGACATTCACATAGTCAGTTAAGAGTATGTCTCGGGAGCAGCACCTGTGGCTCAAAGGAGCGTGCACTAGCCCCATATGCCAGAGGTGGCGGATTCAAACCCATCCCCAGCCAAAAAAGAGTATGTCTATCAGAACGCTTTGACTCTGAGGTTCAGTATGGAGTCATTAGTTAACTTCTTATTTTTTTCCCAAAGTCTCAAATATAGACAACTAATATTTATAAATAAAAATAAAAGATAATTTCAAAAAACAGATCATGCCAAATCTTGTAGACAATAGAAAAAGAAGAAATAGTACAAAATCATTCTATTTCATCTGGATCTACCAGATATTAAAATTGGAAAAAATATATTATTATAAAGGGAAATTACAAACATATTTCACTTATAAATGAGGATGCAGGCTCGGTGCCTGTGGCTCAAGTGGCTAAGGCGCCAGCCACATACACCTAAGGTGGCGGGTTCGAATCCCCAGCCTGGGCCCGCCAAACAACAATGATGGCTGCAACCAAAAAATGGCCAGGCGTTGTGGCGGGCGCCTGTGGTCCCAGCTACTTGGGAGGCTGAGGCAGGAGACTCGCTTGAGCCCAGGAGTTGGAGGTTGCTGTGTGCATGATGCCATGGCACTCTGCCCAGGGGGATAGCTTGAGGCTCCGTCTCAAAAAAAAATAAAAATAAAAATTAAAAAAAATAAATGAGGATGCAATATTCTAAACAACATATTAAAAGGTTGAATTAAAAATTAATGTTCAAGTAATATACTTTGGTCAAAATTAAATCCAATTTATGTGAGAATTAGTCACTATTTTCTTTTCCTTTCCCTCAACCCCTCCCTCCTCTCTCTGTCTGCTCTCCCCTTCCCCATGCCCCACCGTGTCATTAATTGTCATTAATTATTCTCATATAAAATTTGAATACAAAGGATTTGTGCTTCTCCATTCCTGTGATGCTTCACTAAGAATAATGTGTTCCACCTCCCTCCAGGTTAATATGAATGCTGTAAAATCTTCATTTTTTTTTAATGGCTGAATAGTATTCCATGGTATACATATACCACAGCTTACCAGTCCATTCCTGGGATGAGGGGCATTTAGGCTGTTTCCACATTTTAGCGATTGTAAATTGAGTCTAATACAAGTGTCTTTATAATAAAAGTTTTTTTATTCCTTCTGGATAGATGCCCAGTAATGGAATTGCAAGATCAAACAGAGGTCTAGGTTGAGTTCTTTAAGGTTTCTCCATATTTCCTTCCAAAATGGTTGTATTAGGTTGCAGTCCCACCAGCAGTGTAAAAGTATTCCTCTCTCTCCACATCTGCGGAGGCATCTGCAGTTTTGAGATTGTGTGATATGGGCCATTCTCGCTGGGGTTAGATGATATCTCAGGGTGGTTTTAATTTGCATTTCTCTAATAATTAGGGATGATGAGCATTTTTTCATGTGTTTGCTAGCCATTTGTCTGTCTTCTATAGAGAAGGTTCTGTTCATCTCTCTTCCCCATTGATGTATGGGATTGTTGGTTTTATTCTTGTGGATTAATTTAAGTTCTGTATAGATCCTAGTTATTAAGCTTTTTTGTCTGATTCAAAATATGCAGATATCATGGGTAGGTTGTCTATTTGCTTTGGTTGTTGTCTCCTTGGCTGTACAGAAGCTTTTCAGTTTAATTAAATCCCATTTCTTTATTATTGCTGTTGTTGCTATTGCCATGGCAGTCTTCTTCATAAAGTCTTTCCCTGGGCTGATCTCTTCCAGTGTTTTTCCTATTCTTTCTTTGAGGATTTTTATCATTTCATGTCTTAAATTTAAGTCATTTATCCATCTTGAATCAATTTTTGTGAGTGGAGAAAGGTGTGAGTCCAGTTTGAGTCTTTTACATGTGGATACCCAGTTCTCCCAGCACCACTTATTGAATAGGGAGTCTTTCCCCCAGTGGACATTCTTGGTTTATCAAGATTAGGTGTTTGTAAGTTGTTGGTTTCATTTCCTGGTTTTGTATTTGATTCCAAATGTCTATATCTCTATTTTTGTGCCAGTACCATGCTGTCTTGACCACTATATCCTTGTAGTACAGCCTAAAATCTGGTATGGTAATACCCCTGTGCTTTTATTATTAAGAACTGCCTTAGCTGTATGGGTTTTTTTCTAGTTCCATACAAACACAGAATCATTTTTTCTAAGTTTCAAAAATAGGATGTTGGTAGTTTATTTTATTTTTTTCCTTTTTTATATTTTTAATAAAATCTGAAATTAAAAAAAAACTAAAAAAATCTGAAATTAGTTTGTTTTCCTTTTTTTTTTTTTGGAGATAGAGCCTCACAGCTCACAGCAACCTCCAACTCCTGGGCTCAAGCGAGTCTCCTGCCTCAGCCTCCCAAGTAACTGGGACCACAGGCACCCACCACAGTGCCCGGCTATTTTTTTGTTGTTGTTGTTGCAGCCATCATTGTTTTTTGGTGGGCCCAGGCTGGATTCGAACCCACCACCTTAGGTGTATGTGGCTGGCGCCTTAGCCACTTGAGCGACAGGTGCCAAGCCGCCGCTTCAATTTTTTGGAATAATATCTGCAGTATTGGAATAAACTCTTCTTTGAAGGTTTGATAGAATTCTGGTGTGAAGCCATCCAGACCAGGGCATTTTTTTGTCGGAAGATTTTTTATTGTTTCTTTTTTTTATTTTTTATTTTTTTGGTTTGGTTTTTGAGACAGAGCCTCAAGCTGTCCCCCTGGGTAGAGTGCTATGGCATCACAGCTCACAGCAACCTCCAACTCCTGGGCTCAAG
>NW_003852640.1:85236-93825 GCF_000181295.1 Otolemur garnettii | reverse complement strand
GGGCTGGGGATTCGAACCCGCCACCTTAGGTGTACGTGGCTGGCGCCTTAGCCGGTTGAGCTATAGGCACCAAGCCTTCATTAATTTTCTGAATGATTCTTTTGTTTTCAATTTCATTAATCTCTGATTTAATTTTGGATATTTCTTTTTTTCTGCTGGGTTTAGGCTTAGGTTGTTCTTCTTTTTCTAATTCCATAAGATGGCTTGTGAGTTTGTTGATGTGCTCTCTTTCTGTGTTTTGAATGTAGGCTTCTAGAGCAATAAATTTTCCTCTCAGGACTGCTTTTGCTGTATCCCACAGGTTTTGGTAGCTTGTGTCTTCATTATGGTTATACTCAAAGAAGTTAATGATTTCCTTTTTTATTTTTTCCTGCACCCAACTGTCATTCACCATAGGTTGTTTAACTTCCATGCCTTTGTGTGAGGTTGAACGTTTTTGTTGGAGTTTAGTTTCACTTAGTGCCTTGTGGTCTGAGAAGATGCAAGGTAAAATTTGAATTCTTTTGATTCTGTTGTTTGTTTTGTGTCCTAAGATATGATCAGTTTTGGAGAATGTTCCATGGAACGATGAGAAGAATGTATATTCTTTATCTTTGGGATGGAGTGTTCTATATACGTCTATCAAGCACAGTTGTTCTAGGGTCTCATTTAAATCTCTAATATCTTTGTTTAATTTCTGTTTAGAGGATCTGTCCAGCTCTGAGAGAGGGGTGTTAAAGTCCCCTGTTATCATGGTGTTATACGATATCATATTGCTCAGACTAAGCAAGATCTGTTTCAATAATATGGGAGCATTTAAATTGAGTGCATAAATATTTAGAATTGAAATGTTTTCTAGTTGTATTTTTCCCTTGACCAATATGAAGTGACCATGATTGTCTTTTTTGACTTTAGTTGCTTTAAATCTACATGTATCTGAGAATAAGATTGTAACCCCTCTTTTCTTCTGAATTCTGTTTGCCTGAAAAATTGATTTCCAACTCTGAGTTTTAATTTGTCTTTTGATGTGAGGTGTGTTTCCTGCAGACAGCAAATAGATGGCTTGTGTTTTTTAATCCAATCAGCCAATCTATGTCTCTTCAGGGGGGAATTCAAACCATTGACATTTATTGAGATAATTGTGGTAGCGTTCTATTCATCTTATTTTGTGAAAGTCTGTTGCTTAGTTTTGTCTTTTGCATCATTGTGGAAGCTAGGTTCTGTCCTTTCATTTCTGGGTATTTACTTTGTTGAAGGTCCATTGTGATGGACAGTGTGTAGAACAGGTTGAAATATTTCCTGTAAAGTTGGTCTTATTGTGGCAAATTTCCTCATTGTTTGCATATCAGTACAAGATTTGATTTCTCCATCAATTTTAAAGCTTAGCGGGATATAGAATTCTGAGCTGGAAATTGTTCTGTTTAAGTAGATTAAAGATAGAAGTTTCATTAGAGAAGTCCATGGTCACCCTGATAGATTTGACCCTGTAAGTCAGTTGGCACTTACTCCTGGCAGCTTGCAAAATCTTTTCTTTAGTCTTGACTTTAGATAGATTCATCACAATGTGCCTTGGAGAAGCTCTATTTGAGTTGAGGCAACCAGGGCACCAAGATCCTTCTGAAAGGAGTATGTCAGAATCTTTGCTGATATTTGGGAAATTTTCATTTATAATATTCTCTAGAATGGCTTCCATTCCTCTGGGGCATTCTTCCCCTTCTGGGATACCTATAACTCGTATGTTTGAATGCTTCGTAAAGTCCCATAATTCTGTCAGTGAACGTTCTGCCTTCTCTTTCTTCTTTTCTGCCTCTTTAACTATCTGAGATATCTCAAGAGCTTTATCCTCTACCTCTGAGATTCTTTCTTCTGCATGGTCTAATCTATTGTTGATACTTTCTATTGCATCTTTAAGTTCCCTAATTGACTGCTTCAGTTCCTTCAGCTCTGCTATATCCTTTCTATATTCTTCACATCAGTCATTTCTTATTTGATTCTGTTTTTGGATTTCTTTTTGATTATTTTCCACTTTATCAGGAATTTCCTTCATTGTTTTCCTCATCTGTATTTTAAATTCCCCTTCTGTCATTTCTAACATTTCTTTATAGGTGGACTCCTCTGCTATAGCTACCTCACGGTCCCTTGAAGGGGTTGCTCTGGACTGGTATTTCATGTTGCCAGAATTTTTCTGCTAATTCTTCTTCATGAGTGCTTTCTTGTATCTATTTCCTTGTCCTAATTTTCCTTTCACTTCCTCTTGCTCTTTTTTTTTTTTTTTGACCAGAGCTGGGTTTGAACCCACCACCTCTGGCATATGGGGCCAGCACCCTACTTCTTGAGCCACAGGCACCACCCTCTTGCTTTTTAAGTTACTGTGCCTCGGGCTCAGCGCCTGTGGCTCAAGTGGCTACAGCCTGGGCCCTGCCTGGGCCCGCCAAACAATGACAGCTGCAACCAAAAAATAGCCGGGCGTTGTGGCGGACGCCTGTGGTCCCAGCTACTTGGGAGGCTGAGACAGGAGACTCGCTTGAGCCCAGGAGTTGGAGGTTGCTGTGAGCTGTGAAGCCACGGCACTTTACCCAGGGGGATAGCTTGACGCTGTCTCAAAAAAAAAAAAGTTACTGTGCCTCTGTCCTAAAGTTTTAATGAGTCCTTTTGGTACGGGACCAGAAGGATGAGAAGATTGAAGAGCAAGAAGGGAAAAAAAGATTTAAAAAAAAAAAGAAAAAAGAGAAAGAAGAGGGGGTGAGTAAAAGCAAATATTAACTAAAAGAAGAAAAGCACCGAAAGAAGGAGACAGGAATAATATAGGTGTATAGTAGGGTACTATGACCCAACCTTTGGGGGTGCTGGATTGGGTGGTTCCCTTGAGGTCAACAGCTCTTTGCCAGCCTGATTAGACACAGTACCCCACCTCCACAAGGTAGAGAGGAAAGACAGAAATACTATAAATCAAACTAAAACAAAAACCCTACAAAATTGGGGGAAGGGGACAAATAATAGGGGCAGAAACACTGGCAAAAATGAAAATCTAAGATGGCAAAAATGGAAGATTGCATTTAAACTAGAGTAGTGGGGGAAAAAAAGAGGGAAAAAATAGGAAAATGTCATGGAAAAAATCTTAAAAATTAAAAAATACAAAAACTGGGTGGTGCTTGTGGCTCAAAGGGGTAGGGCGCTGGTCCCATATGCTGGAGGTGGTGGGTTCAAACCCAGCCCTGGCCAAAAACTGCAAAAAAAAACCCCGACAGTATATCTTGCTAAATATTGTCCCAGCAACAGGTAATCTTCTGAGGTATAAGACGCTAATCACAGTGTTAATACAGCTGTATGAGATGGAGACTGGAGGCCTCTGCTGATTTCTCAGACCCCACAGGCTTGGGAGCCCAGATTGTCTCCTCAGCCCACTTAAAAGACACTCCAAATTGTGAACCTTGGCTAAGCAAAAGCTTTCCAAGGAAAGCACTTGTCACTGGGATCTCTCCTGGCATGGCTGCCCACTTATCCAGTACGCAAAACTGGTCTCACTGTATGCCCCTGAGGTCCAAGGCTGTTAATCTGCCAAACACAGATCTCCACTCTTCCCCAGCATCTCAGTCCCTGCCTTTGGGCAGCTCAGTCCCTAGATTTTTCGCCCAAAGTCTCCTAGCTGATCCCTATGTTCCAACCCGCAGGGGCAGCTCCCCTGCAGTAGCTGTGCAAGCAGCCCACAGCTGAACAATACTAGCTTCTTTCCAGCTCAGTGGCTCAGTCCGGGGCCCCAGACAACGCCCAAAGTTGTCTGTACACCTGCCCAAGATCTCCCAAGGCAGTTCAGTCAAGTGCCCAAGTCCAAAAAAACCAAAACAGCCCACAGGTTAAGACTTTTCCTGCATGCAGTCTCACTGTTACTATGGTTACTGCTGTGGGCAGCCTCCAACTGAACAAACGCACCTACCACTTGCCAGTTCACCACCGCTTTTGTCCTCCTCGTGGGGTCCAGAATTCTCTCGCTGACTACCCGTGTCACCAAAGGGAAGTGTCTGGGCAGACCCACCAGCCAGAGATGCCTGGAGTCTTCTCACCCCAATCTTGCTTTGCCCAGTTGCACAGAAGCTGTGATTCAGGCGCCATCTTTTTTGTTTGCTTTGCAGTTTTTGGCTGGGGCCAGGTTTGAACCCACCACCTCTGGTATATGTGGCCTGCGTGCTACTCCTTTGAGCCACAGACACTGCTCTTAGCTGCCATCTTGCTCCTTATCTGATAGTACCTGATGCACAGTTCTTAGATGCTTCTCAGTTTTTTGTTTTTCATTTGTGTTTCAGTTTGAGTAATTTTTATTGGCCTATTTTAATTTCACTGATCCTTTCCTCAGCTGACTTGAGTCTACTAATGAGCATATCAAAGGAATTTATCTCAGTCACAGGAATTCTTCTATACAAATAAAATGAGACTGTTGGGAAACAAAATGTTCTGCTTCAAAAAAAAGAATTCCCTTGAATCTTTCTCTGCCATGGGGCTTCTTCCTTTTTTCTTTTCTTTTTTTTTTTTTGTTTTGTTTTGTTTTTCTGGACAGTCTCAAGCTCTCGCCCTGGGTAGAGTGTTGTGGCATCACAGCTCACAGCAACCTCAAACCCTTGGGCTTAAGCAATTCTCTTGCCTCAGCCTCTCAAGTAGCTGTGATGACAGGTGCCCACCACAATGCCTGGCTATTTTGTTGTTGTTGTTCCAGTTGTCATTGTTGTTTTCAGCTGGCCCAGGCTGGGTTTGAACCTGCCAGCCTTGGCATATATGGCCGGCACCCTACCCACTGAGCTACAGGCACCACCCAAGCCACAGGGCTTCTTATCCTGGAACGTCACTTGAGCATAACAGTTCCTTCATGGAAGTCCCCACAGAGGCCTCATAGGTGAAACACTGAGGAGAGGGCTGGTGTCTTGGGCCCCAGGGGCTCAGATTGGGCCCTACAAGAGGCCATTGCCTGCTCTGGAGCCTGTGGTAGGGAGGCCTGGCTGTTAATGTCTGCTACAGGAGAGGTCCAAGGCCCTGTAGCCCTCATGAAAGAGGGCTAACTCATCCTGTTGACATGTAGGGTCAGCCTCTTCCCTCTCTGCAGGGCGGTTGGGCCAAGTCCACATGCTAAGAGCATATGGAGTCAGCTTTGTGACCCTGTTACCTCCTCTCCCCAGACATGAACTCTTCATGGGAGTGGCATTTGCTAGTTCAGTGGCTCAGGCTACAAGATTTAAAATCCTTGTTTTCTCCCTTCACATCCCCTTGACTTAGTCCTAGAAACATTTCCACCTGGCTTTTCCCACCCTCTGTTGCTGCCACGAAGGCCCTATCTCATGAAACCTAGCAGCAGACCTTCCTCACTTCCCTCCCCACCCCTCCCCCTGCCAGGGCATTCTCTGGATGAGATTACCTTCCACACAGCAGTTACAGCACCCCCATGTACAAGTCTGTTGGCCCCTGGATGGCACCCACCAGCTCCACATGGATTCTGGACACTTGTCCAGGTGAAGACTTGGGGAGGGAGGGGCTCAGGCCATACTGGGCACACTCCTGCTCAGACTTGCACTATCTCCTGGGTCGTAGGTGTGTGACACTGTGTGGTGACCCAGACCCTCTCCAGCCCACACGGCCACATGCACTCAGGGGCTGTGCCTTCATCAGCAAAGGCAGTTTCAGGGTTGCACTTGCTCCTCATTTTCGAGTGCTATTGACCTTTTCATTTTGGTTGTCTTGTTTCAGAATGTAAAATCAAAGGAGAGAAGCAAGATGCAGACTTGAGTCTGAAGCCATTAATTAAAGAGGAATTAACAGCGATTCTGGAGAAGACACGGTTGGGGAAGACTGATCAAGAAAATAACGAAACAGAGCGAAGTTTGTGTCCAAGTCCTAGCCCTGCCTGCCGTGCCCGAGGTCAGGCCTCAGGGCGGCAGGGCACTGCGGGCCGAGAGCGGCCCTACAGGTGCATGGAGTGTGGGAAGGGCTTTGGCCGCAGCTCTCACCTGCTCCAGCATCAGCGCATCCACACTGGGGAAAAGCCCTACGTGTGTGGCGTGTGTGGGAAGGCCTTCAGCCAGAGCTCAGTTCTGAGCAAGCACAGGAGAATCCACACAGGGGAGAAGCCCTATGAGTGTGATGAATGCGGGAAGGCCTTCCGTGTGAGCTCGGACCTCGCACAGCACCACAAGATACACACAGGGGAGAAGCCCCACGAGTGTCTGGAGTGCCGGAAGACCTTCACCCAGCTGTCCCACCTCATCCAGCACCAACGGATCCACACCGGGGAGAGGCCGTACGTGTGCGCGCTGTGCGGGAAGGCCTTCAACCACAGCACGGTGCTGCGGAGCCACCAGCGGGTGCACACGGGGGAGAAGCCCCACGGGTGTCCCGAGTGCGGGAAGACCTTCAGCGTGAAGCGGACGCTGCTGCAGCATCAGAGGGTGCACACGGGCGAACGGCCCTACACGTGTGGCGAGTGCGGAAAGGCCTTCAGTGACCGCTCAGTGCTCATCCAGCACCACAACGTGCACACCGGCGAGAAGCCCTACGAGTGCGGCGCCTGTGGGAAGACCTTCAGTCACCGCTCCACCCTGATGAACCATGAGCGCATCCACACCGAGGAGAAGCCCTATGCCTGCTACGAGTGCGGCAAGGCCTTCGTGCAGCACTCACACTTGATTCAGCATCAGAGGGTGCACACTGGGGAGAAGCCCTATGTGTGCGGTGAGTGCGGACACGCCTTCAGCGCGCGCCGCTCCCTGGTTCAGCACGAGCGCATCCACACTGGTGAGCGGCCCTTTCCATGTGCGCAGTGTGGCAAGGCCTTCAGTCTGAAGGCGACGCTGATCGTTCACCTGCGGACGCACACTGGTGAGCGGCCCTATGAGTGTAGCAGCTGTGGGAAGGCCTTCAGCCAGTACTCCGTGCTTATCCAGCACCAGCGCATCCACACAGGCGAGAAGCCCTACGAGTGCGCGCAGTGCGGCCGTGCCTTCAACCAGCACGGGCACCTGATCCAGCACCAGAAGGTGCACAGCAAGCCCTGACCTGCCCTGGCCAGCTGGCCAGACTGCGGGCGCTGTTCCCATCACCTCTCTGGGCTCCCTCTGCCCTCTGTTGAGTCAGTGTTGCCAAGTAACTCAAAAGAGACGCTTTGGGTGTGTGCTTCCTATGGGGAAACCTCAGAGAATACCTATTTTGTTTTTACTCAGTATCTTGCAGTTATATTGACAAGCAGTTATACAACTGTAGTGAATTTTGGTAAAGACAGCCGTAATTATTTCTTTAACATTACATAGTTTATTTCAAGTGAGTTACTAAGCAAAGTTAAGGCATAAGAACTATTGCTCCAGTAAAACTTTCTTATATTTGAGATAAAATTCTTTTCCTTAGGATACAACATGCCTTTCCTAAATATAATTAACCAGTCTAATTATTGTACTTAAAATTAGAATTTTGGGCTATTTTCAATATTCTGTTAATGCTGAACTAAAGTGCATGAACAAAGTGATGGAAAAAGAGATTGTCATCAAGTACCATCATGTAAAATGGCTGGAAATCCAAAGTGTGTGGAAATATCTGTTATGTATGAAAAAAAATCTAAAGATATATTAGTGAAAAATTATGTAAATTTAGAAGACTTTTCTTTTTTTTTTTTTTTTAGACAGAGCCTCACTCTGTCACCTTCAGTATAGTGCTGTGGTATCATAGCTCACAGCAACCTCAAACTCCCGGGCTCACATGATCCTCCTGCCTCAGCCTCCCAAATAGCTGGGACTATAGGTGCCCTGCTAATTCTCCTATTTTTCTGTTTTTTGAGACAGCGTCTCACTATGTTGCCCTTGGCAGAGTGCCATGGCATCACAGCTTACAGCAACCTCCAACTCTTGGGCTTAAATCAATTCTCTTGCCTCAGCCTCCCAAATAGCTGGGACTATAGGTACCCTGCTAATTCTCCTATTTTTCTGTTTTTTGAGACAGCGTCTCACTATGTTGCCCTCGGCAGAGTGCCATGGCATCACAGCTTACAGCAACCTCCAACTCTTGGGCTTAAATCAATTCTCTTGCCTCAGCCTCCCAAGTAGCTGGGACTATAGGCATGCGCCACAATGCCTGGCCATTTTTTGGCTGCAGTTGTCATTGTTTTTAGCTGGCCTGGGCAGAGTTCAAACCCACCACCCTCAGTGCATGTGGCCAGTACTGTAACCACTATGCTACCGGTGCCCAGCCTAATTCTTCTATTTTTAGTAAAGACAGGATCTGCCTCTTGCTCAGGCTGGTCTTGAACTCCTCAGCTCAAACAATCCTCCTGCCTCACCCTCCCAGAGGGATAGGATTACTACAGGTGTGAGCCACCGCACCAGGCCTTGAACACCCTTTATCTGGTGCTTTAACTTTATTCATTATCTAAAGGAGTGTCTTAACTAATCTTTAGTAAATATTCAACTCAAAAATGGGTAATTTGGCTCAGCGCCTATAGCTCAACCGGCTAAGGCGCCAGCCACATACACCTAAGGTGGTGGGTTCAATCCCCAGCCCGGACCCGCCAAAACAACAATGACGGCTGCAACCAAAAAATAGCCGGGCGTTGTGGCGGGCGCCTGTGGTCCCAGCTACTTGGGA
>NW_003852640.1:81107-83846 GCF_000181295.1 Otolemur garnettii | reverse complement strand
GTGGCTGGCGCCTTAGCCGGTTGAGCTATAGGCGCCGAGCCAGAAATGAATTTCTATGACAGCCATATCTAGTAGCATCCAGCTACAAAGGAAACACGTTGTATGAGATTCAAACTACTTCACATGCTCCTCAACAGGCTGAGTGCCTGAGAGGGAGGAGGACTCTCTCCACCCACCCCTTCCTAAGGTCTGTCATCTTCTTGGGGAAAACAGGCACTTGGCATTGATCCTTCAGTCCACACAGTACACCATGGTATGGATAAAAGTGTCTCCCTGCTTCTGTGTAGACACTGGTGAGAGGAACTAGAAACACCTAAGGCATGAATTTCAGAGAACTGGTCATTGATGTCTTGAGAAAGGAGCTGAGGTTGCTGAAGTGAAACTCCAGGAAACTAATATCACTAGTAACACTGATGCGTTAATTCAGAAAGAAAATGAGATACTTATGTTACTTAATAGGCACTGAAGTGTTTCATCAGAGAGGAGACAAGACACTGGGTGTAATCTCTTGAGAATGGACTAATATCACTAATGTGTCCTTCAAAGTAGCATGACCACAGGTGCACTTCAGAGGAGCTAGGCTAACTGAACTGGGAAGACTACAGCGTAAAGATGAGATCACTGAGGTGGTTGGTTCTTCTGTGGTTGAGATGTCTAAGCTCAATGATTTTCAGAGATTGAGATGCCCAGGCTGATGGTGTGGGCTTCAAGTACTTTAGAGAGGAGCTTTAATCACTGAGCTATCACATCAGGATGGAGCTAAAGTTCAGAGTTTCACTGAGGTGGAAGTTCAGATAGGAGCTCAGATTAATGAGGTGAAAACCCGAAAGCAGGGACCCCTGGGATGAAATGAAACTCCTGTGGTGTCATCTCAAATTCCCCATAAAGGGAGGCTGCTACCTTCATTCCGCTGACTCCGTGTCAGCTGCTCAGTGCCCACTTGCTCAGGCCACAGTTTCTAATCCTGTGTGAAAATGTTAAGTCATTTTCCAATCAAGATGAGAATATGAATTCAATTCAATACAAAAGAGTATTTGTTTAGAAAGATTACATGTACCACAGGATAACTTATGTTACACAGTAGGTTGTTCTGGATTGCTAAATCCTCCAATAATCTAAGATTTTCAGGGAGATCTTTCCAAAATGTGTAATTTGCTTTCCTGCTTTCTTAAGTCAGCTTAGTATCATTTTGCCTGTTTTTGACGTGTCCAGTGGCTGTAAATTCACTGATGGTCATGCAGGCTCAGGTGTTCTTGGAGCCAGGAAGTGGCCTTCAGTGCCCTCTCCCTAGGGAGAGACCCCATTGTGTGTTCTGGCCACTCACTTCCTTCTCTCCCAGGAGCAGGAGGCAGCACATGACCCACTGGAACACATGGGGTATCTTTCTTCTGGGGACATAACATCAGAGGCCAAAAACATCTTTGGTATCTCCTTCATGCTGACAACAGCTTTCTCAGCCATTAGTTACTGCCTCTGACTTCTAGGTAGCATTCCACATTTATTTGGGTTGTTTTTTATTTTTTTGAGACAGAGTCTCACTTTGTTGCGCTGGGAAGAGTGCCATGGCATAATCATAGCTCATAGCAACCTCAAACTCCTGGACCTAAGTGATGCTCTTGCCTCAGCCTCCCAAGTAGCTAGGACTACAGGTGTCCACAATACCTGTCTAAGTTTTTCTATTTTTAGTAGAGACTGGGTCTCACTCTTACTCAGGCTGGTCTCCCAACTCCTGAACTCAGATGATCCACCCACCCTCCTTGGCCTCTCAGAGTGTTATGATTACAGCCATGAGCCTGGCCTATATTGGGTTTTCTATTTTATTTTATTCAGAAGTCTTTATTTTTGTGTATTTAAGTATTTCTGTTTATATTATTTCTCCTAACAGCTACTAAGAATTTGAAACTTAGTTCTCTTCACATTTTCTATTATTTTGGAAAACATCTAAGTCTACCTGGAATTTATTTCTGTGTACTGTATATAAGCCAATACTTTCCAATAAAACAAGGCAATGACTGGAACAATTATTTTGAGTGAAGGAAGATCAGTAACTTTGCCAAAAACATCTCCTATAAATCACTAATTTATTTATTTTTTATTTATTTTCTTTTAGTGAGACAGAGTCTCTCTTGTGGGCCTCAGAGTGCTGTTGCATCATAGCTCACAGCAACATCAAACTCCTGGACTCAAGTGATGCTCTTGCCTCAGCCTCCCAAGGAGCTAGCTGGGACTACAGGTGCCCTCTACAACACCTGGCTTTTTTTTGTAGAGACAGGGTCTCACTCTGGCTTAGGCTGGTCTTAAACTGCTGAGCTCAGGGCAATCCACCTGCCTCAGCCTCCCAGAGTGCTATGATTTCAGGCATCAGCCACCATGCCCCGCACAAATTAGTGATTATAAGACATAAGCAGGTAATCCCCAATAAGGGAAAATACAACCACAGAAGCCTGAAAAAGGCTGTGCCAAATCCAAAAGAAAACCATGCCATCTCCTACTCAATTAGTAGAGATTATTTTGTAATGACTGGAGCTGTTAAGGTATGGAAAGATGGGCTCGGCGCCTGTGGCTCAAGTAGCTAAGGTGCCAGCCACGTATACCCAAGGTGGTGGGTTCAAATCCAGCCCGGGCTTGCCAAACAACGACAGCTGCAACCAAAAAAAAGCCGGGCGTTGTGGCGGGCGCCTGTGGTCCCAGCTACTTGGGAGGCAGAGGTAGGAGACTTGCTTGAGCCCAGGAGTTGGA
>NW_003852640.1:76295-80445 GCF_000181295.1 Otolemur garnettii | reverse complement strand
AGGAGACTCGCTTGAGCCCAGGAGTTGGAGGTTGCTGTGAGCTGTAATGCCACGGCACTCTACCCAGTGGGACAGCTTGAGGCTCTGTCTCAAAAAAAAAAACAAAGAGAGAAGTAAACATTTCTATTTTATTTGTCTCTCTCTTTTTTTTTTTTTTTTTTTTTAAGAGTCTCACTTTATAGCCCTCGGTAGAGTGCTGTGGTGTCACAGCCCACAACAACCTACAAGTCCTGGGCTTAGCTGTTACTCTTGCCTTAGCCTCCTGAATAGGTGGGACTACAGGCGCCTGCCACAACACCCAGCTATTTTTTTGTTGCAGTATGGCCAGGGCCAGGTTCAAACCTGCCACCCTCGGTATATGGGGCCCTACCCATTGAGCCACGTCGCCCTTAATTTGTCTCTTTAAAACACATTATTTTCAAAGGTAACCCAATAAATATAGCCTCCACCAGAATGAAAAAAAACAAAACTAAACAAAAAACTTTCTACAGTCTGATTCTCTTCATGAGAAAGCCTGTTTAAACGACCTGGACATCAAACTTGATAATAAATAAATAAATAAACAGCAGGTCTCTTAAATTTAATCAGACATAGGAAAAGCATGTTCAAGGTCATGAGGGCACACTCTATTGCAGAGAAATGTGAACAAGAAAACCAGTACCTTAAGGAGGGAAGTATGTGGCTCTTACTGTCAGCATAGGAATTCTCCAGTTACACTGAAAAATTCATACATATTAAGAAAAGTCAAGAGGATAGCCTGAGCTTAGGAGACCAGCCTGATCAAGAGAGAGACACTATCTCTAATAAAAATAGAAAAACTAGCTGGATATTGCGGTAGGTGCTGTGTGTGCTCCAGCCACTCGGGAGGGAAGAGAATTGGTCAAGCTCAAGAGTTTGAAGTTGCTGTGAACTATGACACTGCGGCACTCTACCCAGGGCACAGAGTGAGACTCTTGTCTCAAAGAGAAAAGAAAAGTATACAATCAAGTTACACTTGGAAACATTATTTTTAGACTCTAAACACAAACATTCTAGCATCACACCAGAGTTAGAACCAGAGGAGTTGATGAAAAAAGATTGGAGAGACTTATCCCAACCAAGCAAAAGAATACGTTTTTTTTTTTTTTGGAGACAGAGCCTCAAGCTTTCCCCCTGTGTAGAGTACTGTAACATCACAGCTCATAGGAACCTCCAACTCCTGGGCTCAAGCAAGTCTCCTGTCTCAGTCTCCCAAGTAGCTGGGACCACCGGCGCCCACCACAACGTCCCGCTATTTTTTGGTTGCAGCTGTCATTGTTGGTTGGTGGCCCCAGGTGTATGTGGCTGGTGTCTTAGCCACTTGAGCCACAGGCACCAAGCCAGGATACAACTTTTTAAGAGGGAAAAGGAATGTAAAACCATGATGAATGATCTATAAATCACATTCAGTGAGATACAGCCAAAGTTGAACTTCTGAGACATAAATCTGAGAAACTTCAAAAAGAAATATATTTTAGAATTAAAAATCAAAATCTCTTGTAATATCATTAAGACCAAATCAATACTTCATGGAAACATTGTTGTTCAGGCTCAGCACCTATAGCTCACAAACTAGGGTGCCAGCCACATATACCAGCCAGGGCCTGAACCAGCCAGGGCCTGCCAAAAAATAATGACAACTGTAACAAAAATTATAGCCCAGCGTTGTGGCAGATTCCTGAAGTCCCAGCTACTTGGGAGGCTGAAGCAAAAGAACCACTTGAGCCCAAGAGTTTGAGGTTGCTGTGAGCTGTGACACCACAGTAGTCTACCAAGAACAACATAGTGAGACCCTGACTTTAAAAAAAAAAAAAGTTTTAACATAGAGGATCAGAAAATTTAATTCTCTGGTGTGACTTATTAAAGTTCAATGTTTAGAAAGACTTAGAAGTGGCTCAGCGCCTGTGGCTCAAGTGGCTAAGGCGCCAGCCATGTACACCCAAGGTGGTGGGTTCAAATCCAGCCTGGGCCCGCCAAACAACAATGATGGCTGCAATCAAAAAATAGCCGGGCGTTGTGGTGGGCGCCTGTGGTCCCAGCTACTTGGGAGGCTGAGGCAGGAGACTCGCCTGAGCTCAGAAGTTGGAGGTTGCTGTGAGCCATGATGCCATAGCACTGTACGAAGGGGGACAGCTTGAGACTCTGCCTCAAAAAACAAAAAACAAAAAAATTTTATCCTTTTTGTCCTTCAATTTCAAAAGAATTTGGTGTTGACTCGGTGCCTGTAGTTCAGCAGCTAGGGCACTAGCCACATACACCAGAGCTAGTGGGTTAGAATCCAGCCCAGGCCTGCCAAACGACGACAACTACAACCAAAAAATAGCCAGGCGTTGTGGCAGGCACCTGTAGTCTCAGCTACTTAGGAGGCTGAGGCAAGAGAATCACTTAAGCCAATAGTTAAGGTTGCTATGAGCTGTGATGCCACAGCACTCTACCTAGGGCAGCAGCTTGAGACTCTGTCTCAAAAAAAAAAAAAAAAGGTTTTGTTTTGAGAGAGTCTTAAGTTGTCCCTGGGTAGAGTGCCAATGGCGTCATAGCTCACAGCAACCTGTAACCTCTTGGGCTTAAGTGATTCTCTTGCTTCACTTTTTCTATTTTCTTAGTAGAGACAGGGGTCTCACTTTTTGCTCAGGCTGGTCTTGAACCCTTCAGCTTAAGCAATCCACCTGCCTCAGATTCCCAGAATGCTAGGATTATAGGCATGAGCTACTGTGCCTGGTCCAATTTTTTTTTTTTTTTTTGAGACAAGAGTCTTACTTTATAACCCTTGGTAGAGTGTTGTGACGTCACAGCTCACGGCAACCTCAAACTCTTGGGCTGAAGTGATTCTCTTGCCTCAGCCTCCCCAGCAGGTGGGACTACAGGTGCACACCACAACATCAGGCTATTTTTAGAGGCGGGTCTAGCTCTTGCTCAGACTGGTCTCAAATCTGTGAGTACAGGGCAATCTACCTGCCTGTCTTCCAGAGTGCTGGGATTATAGGCGTGAGCACCGTGCCCGGCCAAGAAATCAAACTTTTAAAGAACTAAAGGTAAGGTAGTTTTATTCAAAAGTCTTACCAAGGGGCCAGGATAGGTGGCTCAAGCCTGTAATCCTAGCACTCTGGGAGGCTGAGGCCATTGGATAGCTTAAACTCTTAAGTTTGAGACCAGCCTGAGCAAAAGCAATGTTGTACCTGCTGAGAGTAGAATAATAGAGAAACGCCAGCACACTGTGTTCAAATTAAGCAAGGGTCCTTTATTAGGCCGATCAATCAAGAGCAGGCTCACACCAGTCTCTTGACCACCTTGAAGTAGGAGTGCAAGGTTTTTATATGGCACTTCAAGCGGGGAATTGGAAGCCCTAGCATAAGCAGACTTTTACAGAAGCTGATATCTGCAAGGTTAGAACTATAGGGAGTGGTCTGGGGTCTTACAGATGTAAAAACTGCTCAAAGACAGACCAGACACCCAAAGCAAATAAAACAACAACAAAAAAGATAAATTAGACTTAATCAAAACTGAAACTTCTGTACATCAAAAGACAATAACATAACTGTAAAAAGACAAGTGACAGGGGCAGCACCTGTGACTCAGGGGGTAGGGCGCTGGCCCCATATACCAAGGGTGGTGGGTTCGCACCTGGCCCCAGCCAAACTGTAATAAAAAAATAGCCAGGCGTTGTTGCAGGCGTCTGTAGTCCCAGCTACTCAGGAGGCTGAGGCAAGAGAATCATCTAAGCCAAGGAGTTTGAGGTTGCTGTGAGCTGCATGATGCCATGGCACTCTACCTTGAGTCATAGAGTGAGACTCTGTGACTCAAAAAAAAAGTAAAGTGACAGAATAAGAGGAAATATTTGCACATCACGTATCTGGTAAGGGATTAACATCCAAAATATAGAAAGAGCTCCTATAACTCAACAACAAAAACTAAAAATGCAATTCAAATATGGGCAAAGGGTGCAGCCACTGCAGTCTGGTAGTTAGGGCACCAACACCGAGGCTGGTGGGTTTGAACCCGGCCTGGGCCTGCTAAACAACAATGACAACTACAACAACAAAAATAGCAGGGCGTTGTGGCAGGCGCCTGTAGTCCCAGCTACTTGGGAGGCTAAGGCAAGAGAATCACTTGAGCCCAAGAGTTTGAGGTTGCT
>NW_003852640.1:64665-75932 GCF_000181295.1 Otolemur garnettii | reverse complement strand
AAAAAAAAAAAAATATATATATATACACACACACAAATGGGGCTCAGTGCCCATAGCTCAGTAGTTAGGGTGCCAGCCACATACACCAAGGTTAGAGGGTTCAAACCTGGCCCGGGCCTGCTAAATGACAGTTGCAACAACAGCCCAAAAAAAAAAAAAAAATAGCTGAGCATTGTGGCGGGCGTCTGTAGACCCAGCTACTTGGGAAGGTAAGGCAAGAGAATCGTTTAAGCCCAAGAGTTGGAGGTTGCTGTGAGCTGTGATGCCACCACACTCTACCAAGGGCGACACAGTGAGACTCTGTCTCAATAAAAGATTAAACCATTTAAAATTTTGTAGACCCATACAACATAGCTCAAGAAGGAATGAGTTGTAGTAGTACACTCTAGTAGTTGTACTTCTACACCTTTCTGGCAGGTTTCTAAGGTATGGTTAAATGAATAAAGGCAATGTGAAACTGAGAGAGGATACCCAGAAAAAGTGAGGTCTAAAAGAACAGAGGTCTTCTCAAGGAAACCCCAAGGATACACCTGCAAGGTTCTCCCCCATGGGGACTCAGATCTTAGGAATTTGTAGAAACTCAACTTCCTGAGACCAGGAAACTAACACTTCCTTCCACTTCTGTAAAAGCCCACAGTTCTGTAAAAGGCTGAGCCACTTCTCCAGCTTGATTCAAACTGACTAATGAAAAAGGTACCTGGGGGCTGGAACTTTTGTCTGGAGATAAAAAGGAGAAGACTGAGGCAGTTGGGAAGCATAGCCATTTTAGACTCTAGTTTGCTGTTGCTCCATTGGCTAGAATAAATCCCTTCCTCTTTTTTTTTTTTTAAAAACATTTATTTATTTATTTTATTTTTGCCATTTTTGGCCAGGGCTGGATTTGAATCCACCACCTCCAGCATATGGGACCGGTGCCCTACCCTTTTGAGCCACAGGCGCCGCCCAATCCCTTCCTCTTTTAAACACAGTGTTTGGGTGCTCGTTCTCTCCAGTGGGCCTCATCTTCCTGCAACAAAAGCACATTTTATTTATTTATCTATTTCTTTTTTTTGAGACAGTCTCACTATGTGGTTCTCAGTAGAGTACCTTGGCATCATAGTTCTCAGCAACCTGTAACTCTTGGGTTTAAGCAATTCTCTTGCCTCAGCCTCTCAAGTAGCTGGGACTACAAGGCCCCCACCACAATGCCTGGCTATTTTTATTTTTGGCTGTAGTTGTCACTATTGTTTGTCAGGTCCAGTCTATGTGGCTGGTGCCCTAGCTGCTGAGCTACAGGTACTGAGCCTAAACAAATTTTTTAAATTTGCCCTTGTGCATTACACAACTGTACATTGCATAAATGGGTACAAAGTGTATCTTTGTGTACTTTTTTTGAGAGTCTCATTTAATCACCCTCAATA
Organism: Otolemur garnettii; assembly: GCF_000181295.1. Taxonomy (NCBI): domain Eukaryota; kingdom Metazoa; phylum Chordata; class Mammalia; order Primates; family Galagidae; genus Otolemur; species Otolemur garnettii. Next base: position 74,532 of record NW_003852640.1, on the reverse strand, counting down.
GAGTATTGTGGTGTCTTAGCTCACAGCAACCTCAAACTCTTAGGCACAAGTGATCCTCTTGCCTTAGCCTCCCAAGTAGCTGGGACTACAGGCGCCTGCCACAACAGCCGGCTATTTGTTTTTTTAGAGACAGGGTCTCACTCTTACTCAGGCTGATCTTGAACCTGTGACCTCAGGCAATCCCGCCTCAGCCTCCCAGATTACAGGCATGAGCCACTGTACACTGCCACAAAGTGTATTTTTTAAATAAAGTTTATAAAATTATAAATATAAATATAAAATTTTTTTTTTTTTTTTTTTTTGAGACAGGAGCCTCAAGCTATCCCCCTGGGTAGAGTGCCGTGGCATTACAGCTCACAGCAACCTCCAACTCCTGGGCTCAAGCGAGTCTCCTGCCTCCACCTCCCAAGTAGCTGGGACCACAGGCGCCCGCCACAATGCCCGGCTATTTTTTGGTTGCAGCCGTCATTGTTATTTTGGCGGGTCCGGGCTGGGGATTCGAACTCGCCACCCTAGGTGTACGTGGCTGGCGCCTTAGCCGGTTGAGCTATAGGCGCCGAGCCTAAATATAAAAATTGAACAATGAAATCTTCAAACGAACCCTTTCTTGTTAACCAAGCACATAAATCAATAAATGGAAAATTAACGACAAAAAAAAAGCACCTGAAGAGATGTTCAACCACAGTAGTCATTAGGAAAATGTGAATCATTAGCCAGGCATTGTTGCAGGAGCCTGTAGGCCCAGCTACTTGGGAGGCTGAGGCAAGAGAATCGCTTAAGCCCAAGAATTTGAGGTTGCTGTGAGCTGTGACACTACAGCACTCTACTGTGGAAAACAAGTGAGACTCTGTCTCAAATAAATAAAATGGTCAAAAGGTAGAAATACCCAATTGTCCAACACAGATGAAAGGATAACAATGTGGTGTACACGTACAATGGACTATTATTCAGTTACACAAAGGAATAGAGCTCTGGTACAGGGATACAGCAGGGACAAGCCTGGAAACATTATGCTAAATGAACTAAACCAGACATAATATGATACATATTATATGATTCCACTCACATGAAGTTCTTAGAATAGGCAAATTCAGAGACAAAATACAACTGAAGTAACCAGCAGCAGGGAGAAGGGGGAGTGAAGAGTTATTGGTTTATTTTTTTTTGAAAATTTTTTGAGACAGAGTCTCAAGCTGTCGCCCTTGGTACAGTGCCATGGTGTCATAGCTTACAGCAACCTCCAACGCTTGGCCTCAAGCAATCCTCTTATCTCAATTTTTCTATTTTTAGTAGAGATAGGGTCTTGATTTTTGGTCAGGCTGGTGTTGAACTCGTGAGCTCAAGATCTACCTGCCTCAGCCTCCCAGAGTGCTAGGATTACAGGCATGAGCCACCATGCCTGGTCAAGAGTTACTGTTTGACAGGTACAGTTTCTGTTTGGAATAGTAAAACAGCACTGGAAATAAGACAGTGGTGATGGTCATACATTGTGAATATACTTAATACCACTAAGTTGTACAATTAAAAATGGACATACACCAAGGCTCATGGGGTTGAACCCAGCCAGGGCCAGCTAAATAACAACTGCAACCAAAAAATAGCCAGATGTTATGGCGGATGCCTGTAGTCCCAGCTACTTGGGATGCTGAGGCAAGAGAATCATTGAAGCCCAAGAATTGGAGGTTGCTGTGAGCTGTGACACCATGGTACTCTACCAAGGGTGACATAGTGAGACTCTGTCTCAAAAAAAAAAATGGTTAAAAAGGTAAATTTTATGTTATGTATATTTTACTACAATAAAAAAAGACATCTTCAACCCTATGAAGTGATACAGAAAAGAATATCATTTCTTATTTACAATGTAGAAAAATATGCCAAAAGTTTTCTCCAGTGTGAATTTTCAAGTACTAAAGAAACAGTAAAGGTGAAGGTCCTAGGTATTGCAAAGACAAGCATAACATTATTTTCTTTTAAAAATACTCTCCAGGCTTGGCACCCATAGGGGTGCCAACCACATACACTGGGCTGACGGGTTTGAACCCAGCTGGGGCCTGCTAAACAATAATGACAACTACAACAACAAAATAGCCGAGTGTTGTGGCAGTTGCCTGTAGTCCCAGCTACTTGGGAGGCTGAGGCAAGAGAATTGCTTGAGTCCAGGAATTTGAGGCTGCTGTGAGCTATGACGCCACAGCACCCTACCAAAGGTGAGGAGAGACTCTTATCATTTATTCTAAATAAATGAATAAATACATACATACATAATCTCTAGGCCCGGTGTGAAAGTTCACACCTATTATCCCAGCCATGGCACTCTACCAAGGGCAACAAAGCGAGACTCTGTCTAAATAAATAAATAAATGAAAATAAATAAATGTTCTCCAGGCCTGGCATGCAAGCTCACACCTGTAATCCCAGCACTCTGGGAGGCCAAGGTAGGAGGATCCTTTGAGCTCAAGAGTTCAAGACCAACCTGAGCAAGAAAAATTAGCTGGGCACTATGGCAAGTACCTGTAATCTCAGCCACTTGGGAGGCTGAGGTAAAATAAAAGAATTGCTTGAACTCAGAAGTTTGAGATTGCTGTGAGATATGATGCCACAGCACTCTACCCAGGGCAACTGAATGAGACTATCTTAAAAAAAAAAAAAATAGGCCAGGCACGGTGGCTCACACCTGCAATCCTAGCACTCTGGGAGGCCAAGGTGGGTCAATTGCTGGAGCTCATAAGTTGGAGGCCAGGCTGAACAAAAGTGACACCCTGTCTCTACTAAAAATAGAAAAATTGAGACAAGAAGATAGCTTGAGCCCAAGAGTTTGAGGTTGCTGTGAGCTATGACTCCCACAGCACTGTACCCAGGGTGACAGCTTAAGACTTTTGTCTCAAAGAAAAAAAATAAGCTCTCTAGTGTGTTTTAAATATCCTAAATCAGCAGCAATGAGGCTCAGCGCCCGTAGCACAGTGGTTAGAGCATCAGCCACATACATGGAGGGTGGTGGGTTCCAACTCGGCCAGGGGCCAGCTAAAAACAATGACAATTGCAACAAAAAATCGCTGGGCATTGTGGTGGGCACCTGTAGTCCCAGCTACTTCGGAGGCTGAGGCAAGAGAATGTGTTAAGCCCAAGAGTTTGGGGTTGCTGTGAGTTGTGATACCATAGCACTCTACCTGGGACAACAGAGTGAGACTCTATCTCAACAACAACAACAAAAATCAGTAGCAATGAGTCCTTTTTTTCTAAATGGGAGAGATAATAAAATGTCCTCATTTTCCTCTCTTAATTTCTCTAAAATGAACATGCATAGCTTATGGCTTAAGAAAGATTTCTTTAATTGGAGAGAAATGCACCTTCACCTTATGAAAACACTATGTGGACAATAAATAGAGGGAAAGGGGGGAATCAAGAGCATGTGAAGGAGTTGCACTGTAGAACTCTGCTGCACAAAACCTCCACCATCAAGAGGGTAAGTCTTCCCGAAGATGGAGCTTCTGATGCTGGCACATGTTAGAGCTGTGCCGAAAGGCCTTCCCGCACTTGCGGCATCTGTAGGGCTTCTCTCCTGTGTGGATCCTCTGGTGCTGGGACAGGTAAGTACTCTGGCTGAAGGCTTTCTTGCAGTCACCGCACTTGTAAGGCTTCTCTCCATGGTGCGACCTCTGGTGGTGAATGAGTCTAGAACTGTTGTGGAAGGCCTTCCCGCACTCACTGCACCTGTAGGGCTTCTCTCCTGTGTGGATTCTCTGGTGCTGGATGAGGTGAGTGCTCTGGCTGAAAACCTTGCCACAGTCATTACATTCATAGGGCTTCTCTCCAGTGTGGCTTCTCTGATGTTCAACAAGTTTGGTTTTTTGGATAAAGGCCTTCTCACATTCATTACATTTATAGGGTTTCTCTCCAGTGTGAATTCTCTGATGTTGGATAAGGTTAGAACTTTGGGTAAAGCCTTTGCCACAGTCTTTACATTCAAATGGCTTCTCTCCAGTGTGAGTCCGACGATGACGGATAAGGATTGAGCCATCACTGAAGGCTTTCCCACAGTCAGTACATTTATAGGGCTTCTCTCCAGTGTGGATTCTCTGGTGATAAATAAGGGAAGAGTAAGCACTGAAATGTTTCGCACACTCGCCACACTTGTAGGGCTTCTCCCCAGTATGAATCCTTTGATGTTTCATGAGATTGGGCCTCCGATTAAATGTCTTTCCACACTCATCACACCGGTAGGGGATCTCCCCAGAATGCATCCGCTGATGATTGATGAACTCACAGCTTTGGCTGAAGGCTTTCCCACACTCACCACACTTGTAGGGCTTCTCTTCACTGTGAAGCTGCTGATGCTTGGCAAGGTTGGCACTGTACCTGAATGTTTTCCCACAGTAACCACAATAATGCAACTTTTTTCCAGTAGGAATTTCCTGATCTTCCTTAACAATTAAGTTTACATTGAAGATTTCCCCAGAATCATGAACCGTATTTGGTTTTTTTAACGTATGTACACGCTTATGGTTGTTGAGGCATGATCTCTGCTCAAAACTCTGCTCACATATATCACATTTGTGAGGTCTCTGATCAGGGACAGGGCTTGACCACAACCTGAGGTTTCCCTCAGACTCCCAGCGGCTTTCCCCATTTGCCAGTATGACTGGCCTGGAGGCTCTGTGCTCCACTGGCTCATCCAGGCTCCCCTCCAACTCCCTGACATGGTCATGGGCTTCTCCTGGCTCAGGTCCCCAGGAAAAAGTCCCCCTGAGTTGGTCCAGTTCTTCCCCATTAAATGTTTCCCCTGAAGTCAACTCTGTGTACTCTGTCCTGGTCTCACAGGCTGAAACAACAAATAGAAGATCTAAGGGCCACCTGTTCTGACTCTGGAAAGAAGGTATGAAGATGCTGCTGACCACTTGTGAACTACCAATTCAGCCATTGCCAAAGTCACAACAGCCTTGCAGAGTTGAGAACCTGGAGCACAGAGGCTTGAAGACTTTCCCAAGGACTGAGTCATGCAACAGAGCAAGTGTTTTAATAGCCTCAGCAAACTCAACATCCACACCCTCCTGCCTGCCTGCCTGCCACTGTAGGGTGCTGTCCTCACTACAACAAAGGGACAGAAGACATAGGCTTCATACTGCTGTTACAACCAGAGCAAAGTGGGACCCCAAAACTCATGGAGGTTAATGACAAAGAAACTAAGACCAAATAAGTCTCAGCCACCCCTAAATTCATGACCAGAAAACCAGCTCCCTTCCTTGGAGGGCATAGGGCCACGTTAATGCTAATGCTGCAGGAAGAAGGTGAAGCACACATAAAACTGGGCCCTCACCTCTCTAGCAGGTCACTCTACTTCCAGGGCCCTTCCTGGGGGCTGAGGAGCCCCCTAGGTGAGCCAGCAGCAACTTAGACTCAGGACGCCTCATGGAACACTTGCTGATGCCTACAAAAATCCATCCTTGCCTTCCCTGCCATAGCACCGATACATCAAGCTTTCCTGGGTGGCCATTCCCAAAGAGCAAGTGGATAGGGACAAGTACCCAATGGGGTTCCTATCACACGGCCCCTCAGAGACTGATACCAGCAGCTATACTCAGAAATGATCAGTCCTGGTCCCCACTTGCCAGCTGAGTGAACTGAGGCAAATTACTTACCTTTCTGAGCTTTGGTATACCCATCTGAAAAACACAGGTCATGCCAGTTGCTGCTGTGTGGCACTGTTATGAGAATGAAACAGTTAAATAAAAGACTGACAATCAAACACTCAGCCCAGTGCCCAGATTCTCAGATGCAAGATGCTTGTGATGGCCACTGTCATCACCGCTCTCTGTCCAGTGCCCAGAGGCCTGCCCTGCTCTGCCCTGTATGTGGACAGGTGCTGAACAAAGTGTCTGCCCTGACACATAGCACACACAGCTCACTCACTGCAGCAGGGTGTACCCTCAAGCTGCTGCTTGGGAAGATGGTTTGGCAGCATCATCTAAAGCTGCTCTATAGGCTTGGCGCCTGTGGGTCAAGTAGCTAAGGGGCCAGCTACATACACCTTAGGCAGTGGGTTCGAATCCAGCCCGGGCCCGCCAAACAACAATGACGGCTGCAACCAAAAAATAGCCAGGCATTGTGGTGGGCACCTGTGGTCCCAGCTACTTGGGAGGCTGAGGAGGGAGACTCACTTGAGCCCAGGAGTTGGAGGTTGCTGTGAGCTATGATGCCACGGCACTCTGGGGGACAGCTTGAGACTCTGTCTCAAAAAATAAATAAATAAATAAATAATAAAGCTGCTCTATGGGGGCGGAGCCTATGGCTCAAGGAGTAGGCCCCATATACCGGAGGTGGCGGGTTCATACCCAGCCCTGGCCAATAACTGCAAAAAACAAACAAACAAACAAACAAACAAACAAACAAAAAAACCCTGCTCTATGAACATCTTATGATCCAGGGACTGCACTCCAGGTACACACCCATAGGAAGTGCATTCCAAGTCCCACAGAGATAATGCGCACAAGGACATCCCAGCCTTCTCGCACAAGCACCCAACTGGGGACAAGCAAGTGTCCTCCACAAGCAGAAGGGAAAATAAATTGTGGTGTTCACACATAGAACACTGTCTGGTAAACAAAAACCGATCAAACTGCTATTCTCTGAAACAGGAGCAATTCTAACAATGTTCAGCAAAAGACCCCTGCAAGAGTCCAGGTAGGGAATTCCACGTGGCCAAACAGCCTCTCTTGACAGGCATCAGAAAGACGGCTCCTGTAGGCAACAGTGGGAAAGGACAGGACGCACCCAGGGGCTGGCTCCAGGGGAGTCAAAAATTCTGTAGTTTGATCTGGAGGATGATTTATAACAGAAATTCACTAAGCTGTAAACGTAGAGTAAGCCCTTAGAGCCAGAAATTCCTTCCTAGGGCACCATCCAGCACGCGGGAAAAAATTAGTATGAGAGCTGCCCATGGCAGTGACATCAGGTAACAACCTTCTGCTGGCAGTTCCACAAAAGCGTGACCAAGACTCCTGTGCACAGAAATGGAAACACATTCAGAAAAGTGGGCAGGCTCGGCGCCTGTGGCTCAAGTGGCTAAGGCGCCAGCCACATACACCTAAGGTGGCAGGTTCGAAACCCCAGCCCGGGCCCGTCAAAACAACAATGATGGCTGCAACCAAAAAATGGCCAGGCGTTGTGGCGGGTGCCTGTAGTCCCAGCTACTTGGGAGGCAGAGGCAGGAGACTCGCTTGAGCCCAGGAGTTGGAGGTTGCTGTGAGCGTGATGCCATGGCACTCTACCCAGGGGGATAGCTTGAAGCTCCGTCTCAAAAAAAAAAAAAGAAAAAAAAAAAAGAAAAGTGGGCAATGCAGTTGAGCACAGATCACCCTGAGAAGCAGCTGTGTCCATGTATAGGGATGGAAAGGTCAGTGGCAGAAAAGAAACAGCAGGGAACACACAGCTGTGGCTGAGCAGGGGATAAGGTGTCTTCTTGCTCTCCTGTAACAGGCTGTGCAGAAGGGAAATGAAGTGATGTCTCCATTGCTGCGCCTCTGTGGTCAGACCTCCTGTTGGGACATACACTCTGGAGGGCAGGACTCTCTGGGGTCCTGCATCAGCCCTGCCTGGAGTACCCTTCCCTAGTCTCCTCTTCAACACTGCTTCCCATTACATCCCTAGGTTCTGCTCAAGAATATTCCCACCGAGGTGCCCAGGCTGACAAAGGTTACCCCGGCTTCAGCAGAGGCCCCTCTCACAGACCTCCCATGCTAGACTTGGTACATCTTCTCACTAAACTTCTGAATCACTAACCAGATGTCTTGGATCCCAACAAATGCTTATTCAGTGACCAGGCTAGGGAAGCTGATTCCCTCACGCACCTGAGCTGCCAGCTCTCAGTTGCCCTTTCCCCGAGACACTCTGCACATCCAAGACCCATGGCACGTCCCCTCGCTCCAACTGTGAGATTACTCCAGGCTTGGGACCTGCAGGTCCTACTCCTGGAAAGGAGACAAGGCCAGGGGTTGGTACCTGGGCTGTCCTGCCCTCAGGCTATAGAGGGAAGGGAAGCACAGGTACAGGGGGTAATGGAAATCTGGACCCCTCTGGAGAAGACAAAGACTGAGCTCCATGTGGTCATGAAGATGAAGGTCTGAGCTCCGAGAACAAGAGCATAGTGCTTCTGGCAGGAGGTACGGACCCCCTTGGGCACGGGTCTATCTCAGACCTAAGGATAGGGCCTGCCTCCTCTGAGAGGAGCTCAGAAGAGAAATGGGCTGACTGAGGAGGGCCCCAACTAGCATAGCCAGTCCACTCTTTTCAGACCATATGCCTGACCAGGACAAGGGTCAGCATGCCCATCTCTGGGATTGTTCCCAGAGCTGAGTCCTGGCAAGGGGCCTTACCCAGTGAGACTAGGTTTCCATAGGTCTCCAGCATCACGTCCCTGTAAAGGCCCCTCTGAGCAGGGCCCAGATGGCCCCACTCCTCTTGGGAAAGGAGCACGACCACATCTTCAAAGGTTACCTCGGCCTAGAACAAAAGGAGCTGCTATAGCCCAGATATGGCCCAGGCTGGTCACTAGGGCGCTACAGGCAGCAGCAAAGGGGGCAGCTGCAGGGTGTCCCAAAGTCATCCCTCCTTTGATATCAGCATCCCATACCAGAGACATCTGACAGTGTTTGCTAAGGAAAACCCTGGGTGGAGACCTCACTTCCCAGGAGGACACTCACCTGGGCTGGGGCAGACAGGAACAAGGCCATTGCCTGCACTCTGGGCTCTCTGGGGGCAGTGGCCAAGAGCTGGTTACTCAGGTGCTGCTGGAAGAGAGAGGAGCATGTGGAGGCCCAGCCTAGTCCCTTTTCCCACAATTCAGGCTACTTGGTACTGTCATAAACAGTCCTGCTGTCATACCCTTCCTGGCTCTGTTCCCTGCCCCAGGCTGTCCTTCCCAGCCCCACAGCCCAAATCCCTTTGCATACTGCCCTAGGTCATTTATCCCACTTCTCCCTGGCATACTAAATTGTTTCATTCAGAAGGGAAATGTCAAGAATTATTAACTTTGTATGTTAGAATAAAGATAAAATGTGCCTGTAATCCTAGCACTCTGATGGACTGCTTGAGCTTACAGTTCAAGACCAGCCTGAGCTAAGAGGGAGACTCCATCTCTAAACAACCAGGTGTTGTGGTGGGCACCTGTAGTCCCAGCTACTCAGGAGGCTGAGACAAGAGAATCACTTGAGTCCAAGAGTTTGAGGTTGCTATGAGCTGTGATGCCATGGCACTCTACTGAGGGCAACAAAGTAAGACTCTGTCTTAGGAAAAAAAAAAAGGGATAAAATGTGATGGGTTAATGAAGAAAAGGAGATAATAACAACAGAAGATAATGTATAGTATAGAAAACCCACAAAACTAGCAGAAATAAGCTGGAATAAATGAGTAATGACAAGAAATAAGATTAAACTCACCTACTAGAGCCATAAGCCTCTCTAATAAGATACACATGATGCACTTATGAGGCCTAAAATAACACAGAAAGGCTGAATATAGTAAAGACAATCACTAATGAAAACACAGACGTTACAGGGATATAGCTTTTCTGTACCTTTAAAGCGTGTTGATGAAGTATGACATTTATATAGAAAAATCAACTATAGGCTCAGTGCCCGCAGCACAGTGGTTATGGCGCCAGCCCCATACACCGAGGCTGGTGGGTTTGAACTCAGCCAGAGCCAGCTAAACAAGAATGACAACTACAACAAAAAATAGCTGGGCATTGTGGTGGGCAGTAGTCCCAGCTACTTGGGAGGCTGAGGCAAGAGGATCACTAAAGCCCAATAGTTTGAAGATTGCTGTTAGCTGTGACAAACTAAGACTCTGTCTCAAAAAAAAAAAAAAAAAAAA
>NW_003852640.1:61977-64226 GCF_000181295.1 Otolemur garnettii | reverse complement strand
AATGCCACAGCATTCTACCCAGGGGGAAAGGTTGAGGCTCTGTCTAAAAAAAAATTTAAAAAAGTCAACTAATCCTGAGTATACAGCTCAATAAATAAATTGCACATAACCACAGAACCAGCATTAGGGTCAAGAAAGAACAAGATTGGCTTCGAGATGCCCTTTTGCTCCTGCAGGTTGGGGTTCGGGGTCATCACCCCCTAGACCAGTGGTTCTCAACCTTCCTAATGCCGCAGCCCTTTAATACAGTTCCTGTGGATCACAATCAACAAGTTGAGAACTGCTGCCAAAGGCCTGGAGATGAGCACTGCTGACCCTTGTCCTGGGCAGGATTCTGGTATGAGAAGAGTAGACAGCTGTGCTGGGTGAGCCCTCCTCAGTCAGTCCTTTTCTCTTTTCTTTTTTTGAGACATAGGGTGCCAAGGCATTATAGCTAACAGCAGCCTCCAACACTTGGGGCTCAAGCAATTCTCTTGCCTTAGCCTCCTGAGTAGCTGGGACTACAGGTGCCCACCACAATGCCCAGGTATTTTTTTTTTTTAGACAGAGCCTCAAGCTTTCCCCCTGGGTAGAGTGCTGTGGCATCACAGCTCACAGCAACCTCCAACTCTTGGGCTCAACCGAGTCTACTGCCTCAGCCTCCCAAGTAGCTGGGACTACAGGCGCCCACCACAACGTCTCGCTATTTTTTGGTTGCAGCCGTCATTGTTGTTTGGCGGGCCCGGGCTGGATTTGAACCTGCCACCTTAGGTGTATGTGGCTGGTGCCTTAGCTGCTTGAGCCACAGGCGCTGAGCCAATGCCCAGCTATTTTTAAAGGCAGGGTCTCCCTCTTGCTCAGGCTGGTATCCAACTGCTGACCTCACACAATCCACCGGCCTCGGCCTCAGCCTCCCAGAGTGTTAGGATTACAGGCATGAGCCACCCAGCCCAACCAACTTTGTTTTTTTGTTTTCTTTTTTAATTAAAGACAGGGTCTCTGGCCCAGCAGGGTGGCTCACACCTATAATCTCAGCACACTAGGAGGCCAAGGCAGGTAAAATTGCCTGAGAGCAGGAGTTGGAGACCAGCCTGAGTAAGAGTAAGAGCTTGATCTTGTCTTTACTAAATATAGAAAAATCTGTAATCCTAGCACTCTAGGAGGCCGAGATGGGTGGATTACCTGAGCTCACAAGTTCAAGACCAGCCTAAGCCAAAGTGAGACATCATTTCCTTTTTTTTTCATGCAATTTTTATTGAATACTGAGACATCATTTCTAAAAAAAAAAAAAAAGTCACGAATCATGACAGCTATTTGGGAGGCTGAAGCAAGAGAATCGCTTCAGCCCAAAAGTTTGAAGAAGGTGAGTTTGAGGTTGCTGTGAGGTATGATGTCAGGGCACTCTACCAAGAGTAACAAAGTGAGGCTGTCTAAAAATAAATTTTAAAATGGGCTGAAAGGATATTAGTCAGATATTGGTAAGAAAAGGGGTGATGGGCTCGGCGCCTATAGCTCAACCGGCTAAGGCGCCAGCCACGTACACCTAAGGTGGCGGGTTCGTATCCCCAGCCCGGACCCGCCAAACAGTAATGACGGCTGCAACCAAAAAATAGCCGGGCGTTGTGGTGGGCGCCTGTAGTCCCAGCTACTTGGGAGGCAGAGGCAGGAGACTCGCTTCAGCCCAGGAGTTGGAGGTTGCTGTGAGCTGTAATGCCACGGCACTCTACCCAGGGGGACAGCTTGAGGCTCTGTCTCAAAAAAAAAAAGAAAAGAAAAGAAAAGAAAAGGGCCAGGTGCAGTGGTTCACGCCTGTAATCCCAGTATTCTGGGAAGCCCAGGTGGGTGGATCACTTGAGTTCAGGAGTTCAAGACCAGCCAGAGCAAGATGGAGACCCTTGTCTATAAAATACAGCCAGGCATGTGGCGGGCGTCTATACTCCCAGCTACTTGGGAGGCTGAGGCAAGAGAACTGCTTCACCCCAAGAGTTTGAGATTGCTGTGAGCTGTGACATTACAGCGCACTACCAAGAGTAACAAAGTGAGACGCTGTCTCATAATAATAAAAAAAGGGGTGGTGCTCCTGAGAAAGCGAATTATTTTAACAACAGTATATTCCTCTAAAAAAAAGGCTTCAGGCTCAGCGCCTGTGGCTCAAGTGGCTAAGGTGCCAGCCACATACACCTGAGCTGGCAGGTTTGAATCCAGCCTGGGCCTACCAAACAACAATGATGGCTGCAACCAAAAAATAGCCGGGCTTTGCTGGGGGGGGG
>NW_003852640.1:54506-58499 GCF_000181295.1 Otolemur garnettii | reverse complement strand
AAAAAAAAGAAAGAAGAAACTCAATTCCACACACCCTAACCATGTCACCTTTCTTGTTTCTAACATACGGTGTTTCTCAGGAACCTCTTGGTAGAGAAACATCATGCCTACTATCACTGCCTCTAAACGCGGAAGCAAGTTAATGCAACTTTGAGGCTTCTGTTCCCATGGGTTTCTCTACCCGAGGGTGCCATGTGTTTTAGGACTGAGGGTGTCAACAAGTGGACTGATACACTGGAAGAGCCAGGTGCCAACTCCCTGAAGTCCAATGTGGGACTCTAGGAACATAGGCAGATTCTCAAATGGCCTGGGACTCCCATATATATATATTGCATTTGTTCATTATTTAGTTCAGCAAATAATTCAATTCCAACCAGGGAGTTCACACCCATTACACATCATCCTCAACCTCACTTGTCACTAGCAGGCTAAAGAGGGCATGAAACTCAACCCAGAGGGAAAGGAACCATGTCCCTTGAAGTGACTACCCACTCCCCACCATGGGTAGAAATGCATGAAGCAGACCTGGCACTATGGCTTAGCACCTGTAATCCCAGCACTTCCAAAACCTGAGTGGGGATTGCTTGAGCTCAAAAGTTTTAAGTTGCTGTGAACCATTACCCCAGGCGTCCTCAAACTGAGGCTCGCCTAGGACATTTATCCAGCTCACCAACAGTCTGAAGGACAGTGAACTGGCCCCCTGTTTAAAAAGTTTGAGAACCCCTGCATTACCCCATGGCAGTCTATCCAGGGTGATTAAGACTATCTCAAAAAAAAAAAAAAAAAAAGAGAGAGACAGGGAGGGGAAGGATGTTGGCAACAGATCCTGAGACAGCTTCTTCAGGAGCTGGACAAGTTAGCAGTGAGCCTGTTAAGAGTCACTGAGAGTTTTTTTTTTTTTTTGAGACAGAGCCTCAAGCTGTCCCCCTGGGTAGAGTGCCATGGCATCAAGCTCACAGCAACCTCCAACTCCTGGGCTCAAGCGAGTCTCCTGCCTCAGTCTCCCAAGTAGCTGGGACTACAGGCGCCCGCCACAACGCCCAGCTATTTTTTGGTTGCAGCCATCATTGTTGTTTGGTGGGCTCGGGCTGGGGGTTCAAACCCGCCACCTCAGGTGTATGTGGCTGGCACCTCAGCCGCTTGAGCCACAGGCGCCGAGCCCACTGAGAGTCTTCATGACAACTGGTGTGAGTCTCCATACCAAGGAAGAATAAAGCACCAAGCTAGGGATTGGGTTCTAATCTATTTCCCATTCCTCAGTTTCCTAATTTGCAAAATGAGCTCTTTAATCCACCTATGTGCCAGGTCCAGGGTACCAATTTCTTGGTCCTCTCCATGAAAAAGGAAGCCTCTGGCCCAGGGTATCCACACCTCTAATCACAGCCTTCTCCATCAGAGCTCCCATTTCTCACTGGTGGTCTACTGCACCTTCCTCTTCCCTGTAACAACTACAGCTTCCTGGCAGTCTTTGAAACCCCTCTCTGAAACCATGGAATGCACAGCCTAATGGTGTTAAGGACAAGCTTTATTAAATCTTCTGTCCTAGTTCTCTTTTTCCTGTACAGTCTTGGTTCCCCGGAGACGTCCAGTCCGGCGAGCAGCAATGAGACCCACTTTACGGCCAGCAGGGGCATCTCTGCGGATAGTGGAGGGCTTGCCAATGTGCTGGTGGTTGCCACCTCCAAAGGGATGTTCCACAGGCTGCAGGCAGAGGATGAAGTTAAAATGGTAGTGACCCCACCAATTTCAGGAAGGCGAGGAGGATTAACAGCCCTCAGAGTACAACCCACCACCCATTACAAATACCTCTACCATAGGGTGAAGAAACGCCTGGAAAGGACTTGTCTAGCCTGCTGTGTGGCTACTCTAGCTCAAACACTGCCCCTCCCCCAACATTTGCACTCAAATGCTCATAGCTGCTCAGTTCACAAATGGCAAAGATGTAGAAATAACCCTAGTGCCCCAACACGAGTGGATTAATACACTGTGGTACATGTACACCATGGAATACTATTCCTCCCTAAAGAAAAGACAAGACATTTTAAAGAAGGAGAACTTTTGCATCTTTTGTAACAACCTGGATAAACTTGGAAAAACATTCTCTTAAGTATAGTACAGTAAGTTGGAAAAACTAGCATCTCATTGCACTTAATACAAATTTGAAAATGGGAGATTAACAATCATAGACGTGGGTGGCGCCTGTGACTCAGTGAGTAGGGCACTGGCCCCAAATACCAAGGGTGGCAGGTTCAAACCCAGCCTCAGCCTAAGTGCAACAAAAAAATAGCCAGGCACTGTGGTGAGCCACCTGTAGTCCCAGCTACTCAGGAGGCTGAGGCAAGAGAATCGCCTAAGCCCAGGAGTTGGAGGTTGCCATGAGCTGTGATGCCACAGCACTCTACCCAGAGTGACAGCTTGAGGCTCTGACTCAAAAAAAAAAAAAAAAAAAAAGACCCATGTAAGATAAAATCTCAAGCTCAAACAGGGATGGAGCGTGGTGGCTTATGCCTCTAATCCCAGCACACTGGGAGGCTGAGACAGACAGATTGCTTTAGCTCAGGACTATGAGACCAGCCTGAGCAACAGCCAAGACTCCACCTCCAAAAACAGCCAGGCATTGTGGTGGGCACCTATAGTCCCAGCTACTCTGGAGGATGAGAAAAGAGGATTGCTCAAGCTCAAGAATTTTTGAAACGGTTGCTGTAAGCTATAATACCATAGCACTCTACCCAGAGTAACAAAGTGAAACTCTGTCTCAAAAGAGGCTGGGTGCCTTGGCTCATACCTGTAATCCTAGCACTCTGGGAGGCCGAGGCAGGTAGACTGCCTGAGCTCACAGGTTTAAGACCAGCCTGAGCAAGGGCGAGACCCTGCCTTTAAGGATAGCCAAGTGTTGGGCATTGCCTGTGACTGAGTGGGTAGGGTGCCAGCCCCATATACTGAGGGTGGCGGGTTCAAACCCAGCCCCAGCCAAACTGCAACAAAAAAATAGCCAGGCGTTGTAGCGGGCACCTGCAGTCCCAGCTACTCAGGAGGCTGAGGCAAGAGAATTGCGTAAGCCCAGGAGTTGGAGGTTGCTGTGAGCAGTGTGATAACATGGCACTCTACCAAGGGTGATAATGTGGGACTGTCTCAAAAAAAAAAAAAAAAAAAAAAGCCAGGTGTTGTGGTGGACACCTGTAGTCCCAGCTACTAGAGCCCAAGAGTTAGAGGTTGCTGTGAGCTATGATGCCATAGCACTCTAAGAGTGACAAAGATTCTGCCTCAAAAAATAATAAGATAAAAAAGAATAGAAAAAACACACCACCCCACATTTTTGGCCTACTTACATTCATGGCCACACCCCGTACACGGGGCCAGCAGTTCCTCTTTGCCTTGTATTTGTGGTATGCTCGGCCAGCCTTAAGGATGGGTTTGTCAATTCGGCCACCTCCAGCCACCACACCTGTAGGGGACGGTCAGGTACCTCAGGGCTGAGCGTCACACTATTCCTAGCACTGCAAGACCCTCTTGTCAGAGCACTACCTGCTCCCGTTCTTGCCAGCTACCTGGTAGTTGTACTTTACCATCATATAGCGTCACCAATGACCAAGCAGAACACCCACCATCCTCCACCTTAGGAAGCCCCTTTACATTTTGTGTGCAGACATCTAGCTTCCTCACACTGGGCAGGCAAACCAAGGTTCTCACCCACCCCACCACTTCATCATGTCTGAGACACCAGGCAGATCACTCACCCACCCAGCAGGGCAGCTGAGCCAGCCTAACAGGTCAGCCTTGCTTGTTCTGTGAACACAAGTTCCAGAGCCTCGGCTAGGCGCCTGTGGCTCAAGCGGCTAAGGCGCCAGCCACATACACCTAAGGTGGCGGGTTCGAATCCCCAGCCCAGGTCCGCTAAACAACAATGATGGCTGCAACCAAAAAATGGCCAGGCGTTGTGGCGGGCGCCTGTAGTCCCAGCTACTTGGGAGGCTGAGGCAGGAGACTCGCTTG
>NW_003852640.1:50894-54397 GCF_000181295.1 Otolemur garnettii | reverse complement strand
AAAAAAAAAAAAAAAAAAGTTCCAGAGCCTCCATGTGTGACATTGGGCCTGGCAAGGGGATCCCAAGGTACAGCCAAGCAGTTTAGTGGACTAACCTGGATCCACATCCTTTTTTCATTCATTCATTACATGTTTTTGATAGTCTTCAAAGACCATGTCTTCTCTGAAATGGCTGTTAACTAACTGGATGCAGACAGAACATGTAGACTATGCAGAGCAGACAGTTCACCTGACAAGGATGGTGATTTGATCCCAGTCTCCCTCAGCTCCACAATAGCAGCAGAACAGACTCTGTTGTGTATCTTTTACCATGACAACTCTGATTGTAACACAGACTCAAGGTTTAGAAGGATCACCGGATTCTAGAGACCAGGTCCAACTGCTGCCCAACACTCACCAACAACAGCTCTGTTGGCCGAGGAGATGACTTTCTTGGACCCAGAGGGCAGCTTCACACGGGTCTTCTTGGTCTCCGGGTTATGGGAGATAACAGTGGCATAGTTCCCGGAGGCCCGAGCCAGCTTGCCACGGTCCCCAGGTTTCTCTTCCAGGCAGCACACGATAGTACCCTCGGGCATGGTGCCCACAGGGAGGACATTGCCGATGTTAAGCTGGGCTGCAGAGAATATGGCATCGGGCAGTCAGCACACCCTCCTTGTTCACCTCTCCAACCACCCACGGGGTAACTTCTGCCCACGCGAGCCCTCCCCAGGTCGCTTTAGCTCCCGGCTCACCTTTCTTCCCACAGTACACGAACTGGCCAGTGTGGATGCCCTCGGCGGCAATGAACAACTCCGTGCGCTTCTTGAACCGATACGGGTCCCGGAAGACCACCTTGGCAAGGGGCGCGCCGCGGCCGGGGTCGTGAATGATGTCCTACGGGCCGGGGCGGCGTGAGCGCAGGGTCCTGGCCGGGCGTCCCATCCCCACTCCCGCCCCCGCCCCAGCCGGCGCACCGCACCTTCACGATGCCCTTGATGTAACCGTGCCGCTCCGCGAAGTCCACGGCGCGCAGGCGCGCGGCGCCCTTACGGTGCTTCACGTGCGCGCGGAACACAGAGCCGGCGCCCTTCCTCTGTCCGCGGATCACGCGGCCCATGGCGGCAGGTTCTAAGGGAGGCTAGCGGTCAGCGCTCTGACGGCCAGAAAACTGCGAGCCCGGATTCCCAGGACCCCGCTCCCGAGTGCAGGCGAGCTCCACCACCCTCAGCCCTTGTTTCGGCCCCGCACAACAGCTGCCTCTTAGGAGCGTCCGCCTGGTCCCCTTGCGGGCGATGGCTGTAGATGAGGCACAGGCCGCAGCGCCCCATGCACAACCTACCTGTAGACGAACGCGGCCGAGAAAGGAAACGCGCCACGCGCTAGCTGCCTTATCTTCCGGGGCGGGGCCTAGAGGCGCGCCCGCTTCCGGTCTCGCAGCGGCGGCCGAGTGTGGTTCCTGCTGGGACTCGTAGTCTATCCCCGGCGCCCAGCAGTTGGGGTCTCTGCGCATGCTCACTGTGGAGGGCCTAATCTCCGGGTAGTTGCGAGCTGCGAGTCCTCAGAACGGTCTCCCAAGGATTAATTGCCCCTTGAGCTGCTGCGGAGGCACCGAGAGATTGGGTGACTTTTCCAGGGTAACAGAGAGATCCACTCGGGCTGTTGGGTCTAGGGCTCCCGCTGGCGCAAGGCGGAGGGTGGGCGGGGGGAGTTCTGGTTTACAGAGCGAGAGGACCAGGGTCCTGGCGGCAGGTAGCAAATGGATGTCTTCCACCGGAGCAGGCGCTCTTTGAGCCGGAGGCTTTATGCCGTGCTGGGCACTCGGAGAGGTCAGGTTTCTGGGCGAGGAGCTCGGGATCCTGGTCTCTGCTTGTAAGCACCAGGGAGGACGGCACTGGGCGTCGAGGTGGGTGCGGGAGTCACAGCTAGGTCTCCCGGCAGTGGGACAGCAACTCCGGCCCGCGTAGCTCCTCCGCCCGCCGCTAGAGGAGAGACAGCGGCCCTGGAAATAGGGAGGGCCAATCTGGAGGAAGGAGTAGTGTTAGGTAATTGCCTCAGAAAGCCCGATCCCCAGAAAGCTCCTTCCTGCTCTCTCTCTCCCTCTCCCTCTCCTTTCCCCTCCATTTCTCCTCCCTTCCCTTCTTTTCTCCACTCATCCCCTCACCCCTCTTTCCCCCCCTCCCTTTTCTTCTCCACTCCTCATCTCTCTCCCCTCTTTTCTCTCCTCTTTTGTCTTCTCTTTTTCTCCCCTCCTTGGGAAAAGTAGGTCCTTCTAGAGAGGGCCCCTGAGTGAATAGTGACAGCGGGGAGACCATGGAGCGCAGACAGCTGGGGAGGGCGGGAATTGAGGGCAAAGGAGACTGCAGTGAGGACTGGGGGGGCCCCAGTAGACTCTGCAGGGGCAGAGGCAAGAAGGACATCTAGAGAAGGGAACACTGGAGAGGGGTGGGAGGGTGCCTTGTCCCCACTGCTGAGATCATGGGTGAGCTGTGGGCGGGGTGTAGGGCATTAGGAGGCAGCCCACAGCCGGCCTAAGGGCTGAAGGACATCAGGGCAGAACTGGGACTCCAGGAGCAGGAGGAGGGGTCCTGAGGTCAGCACAGAGGTCCAGAGGGGCAGAGAGTCGACTGTGGGACAGAGGTGGGAAAGGTGCTTTGATACACAGATTGTGGAGTCTCCAGGATGGTATCTTGGGTGCCTGTGAAGGAGCTAACGAAATTTCATGATTCCTTGGTATATAGAATATTTTCAGTGCAAAGGTCATTTTTGATTAGGAAGCACTGGCCCCTCCTCTGTAAAACCTGAGTAACCTGATTTAGAATCAGGAAAGGGGCTTCTAGACTCCTTATCACATGCCAATAGACCTGGCCCTAAGGTCATTTAAAGCACGATACCTGTCTCTCAGGTTACTTTATGAATCAATCTGTTTCCCTCAATCTACCTACCCCCCCTTAGCAACCGCTTGCTGCACGTAAACTTTGCAGTTTCTCTCCTCCCTGCCTTCTAGAAAGCATCTTTAAAAGCCACTAACTATCGCTCAAACTTTGGGACATCATTCTTGTGGTTCTCCCCATGTGCATGGTATTTGAAAATAAACCTTTCTGTTATTATTAACTCTACTATAACTGTGAGTTGATCTTTTTCGCAAACCAACCTAGGGGAAAAGAGCAAGTTTCCTTGGGGCTCCCCCTCACCTGGGACAAGATGTACCTCAGCAATGGATGCCAAATCCTCAGGTGTAGCCAAGAGGCCAACTAGGCCACAGTTGGCCTCACAGAGCCAGTGTTAGGTTACTGCCTCAGAAAGTCCCTTCCCCCAAAAAAGCCCCTTCCTGCCCTTAAAGTTACAACTCCCTAGCACAGGGAGTAGCCTACTTACCTCATCACCCTTTTCCAATTTCCTGCCCTAATGGCTCTTTCCGCCAGATCAATAACTTTTTTTTTTTTTTTTTGAGACAGAGCCTCAAGCTGTCCCCCTGGGCAGAGTGCAGTGGCATTACAGCTCACAGCAACCTCCAACTCCTG
>NW_003852640.1:43039-45421 GCF_000181295.1 Otolemur garnettii | reverse complement strand
TTTTTTTTTTTTGGTTGCAGCCGTCATTGTTGTTTTGGCGGGTCCGGGCTGGGGATTCGAACTCGCCACCTTAGGTGTACGTGGCTGGCGCCTGATATTTTGAATTCTTCTCTGCCATGAGCTCCGCTGGCTGAAATAAAAGCCTTTTTCCTCTTAAATACGGTGTTTGGGTGCTCCTTCTCTCCATTGGGCCATTGGACTTGACAGAGTCACACAAGATGGCACAGCTGGTGCCAGAGGAGGACAGACTCTGGGCCTGCAGAAATTCTGAACCCCTCCAATAGATCAATGGGCCCTCCTTCGGCAAAAAGCCCCAAATTTTTGAGTTCCAGGCCATGGCAGGAGGGGAGATTTGTTACAGTCCTTCGTAAGAAATAACGTCTTTTCTTTTTCTCCATGACAGAGTCTCACTATGTAGCCCTAGGTAGAGTGCTGTAGCGTCACAACTCACAGCAACCTCAAACTCTTGGGCTCAAGCGATTCTCTTGCCTCAGCCTCCCAAGTAGCTGGGACCACAGGCCCCTGCCACACCACCAGGCCATTTTGTTGTTCTTGTAGTTGTCATTGTTGTTTAGCTTTCCCAGGCTGGGTTTGAACCGACCAGACTTGGTGCACGTGGCTGGTCCCGTAACCACTGTGTTATGGGCTCCAAGCCTAAAGTCTTCTTTCTAAATTTATATACTTTGTGACTCTTTTATTATTTTTTATTTTTTTGTTGTTGCAGTTTGGCCGGGGCTGGGCTTGAACCCACCACCCTCAGTATATGGGGCTGACCCCTTACTCACTGAATACTCACTGAGCCACAGGCACCACCCGACTTTGTGACTCTTTTTCAGTTGACACCATAAATTCAAATGTGGTCCAAAGGAGCCTATTATGAATAACAAAAGACAATTCTCTCCCGACCACTCACAAAATTCCAAGGGCTGCAGTGTTATGCCCGAAATTCTCTCAAGTGGCCCCAACAAACAGTCCGAGACACACTCCGATGTAAAAAGCAAGAGGTGAGTTTTATTCAGACCCGGGTCTGGACTCTCCTGGCTTGCAAGCCGAGGTCGAGCCCCGAACCCGGGGTGGAGTTAGTTTTTATGGGATACAGAAAGCAAGAAGGGTGGGGTTGGATACGAGTACACTTTTGATTGGTGGTTGATGATTTCACTAGTATGGTTACATTCTTGATTGGTGGTTGATGATTTCATTAGTTGGTGTAGCCTAATTGGGTAGTTGAAGGAGAATACCTGAATTTCAAGGAAGTAGAAATCTATTGTCTATTATGGGAGCTGTTAGGAGACTGAAACTTATTGCCTATTACGGCAGCTGTTCAAGGGAACTGATACTTATTGCCTATGATGGCAGCTGTCTGCCTTAGGTGACTCAATTCAACGACTTAATGGCTATGCTACCAGGGGTGGGGGAGGCAGCAGGGAGTGGCCCCACGGTTTAACAGAGCTTATGTAGTAGACAACAAAATGGCGCTGGTCTGGCCCTTACAGCAGAAGGCCTTGTGGGAGAAACAAAGGCCAAATAACATTTCTTCTGTCACAGTTCTTTCCTTCAAGGGCCTGCTGGGATTCCTGGTGTTGGGGGTCCTCTGAGACAGTGGCTCTCTGAGCTTCTCACCTTCATGCTGGTCCTCACCTGTGGCCACCTGCAGTCAGCTTCTAAAGTCATCAAACTGAGAGAGGATACCTGGGAAGGATAAGGTCGAGGAGAACACCCATCTTCTCAAAGAGACCACAAGGATACACCTACGAGTGTACTCAGCTCTTGGAAATTTATAAACTTAACTTCCTGGAACTTGGAACTACTCAGTCTCCATGGTGACTCAGCTCTTGGGAATTTGTAAACTTAACTTCCTGGAACTTGCAAATTTCCAAGTTCTGTGAAATCCTATAGTTCTGTAGGGGCTGGAATAGCATCTCCTGCTTGATTTAAACTGGCCAATGAGAAAGGTTCCTGTGGGGTGGAACTTTTTGACTGTTGATAAAAAGGAAAAGACCAAGCCTGTCAGGGAGCACAGCCATTTGGAATTCTTCTATGCTATAAGCTAAGCTCCCAGCTAGTTAATAAAGTCCTTCCTCTTATAAACGTGGTGTTTGGGTGCTCTTTCTCTCCATTGGGACTCTTCTTCCTGCAACAAAATAAAGCCCTTCCTCTTATAAACACGGTGTTTGGGTGTTCTTTTTCTCCATTGGGCCTCATCTTCCTGCAAGAAAACTACTGGTTAAATGTCCCCCACAGTCTGGCCCTGCTGGCTTCTGCCCTAGGTGAACTCATTTTGGCTGTGTGTACCCGTATCTCCAGATTCAGGGAGGCTGTTTGCTCTGTGATCTGTACTCCGGTGGGTCCAAGAAAAGCCATTTATTTTCTTTTTTTTTTTTT
>NW_003852640.1:38292-40116 GCF_000181295.1 Otolemur garnettii | reverse complement strand
AAAAAAAAAAAGAACAAACAAGAGGAACCAAAGTTACTATTTTTTATTTTTGAGATAGAGTCTCACTATGTCACCCTCAGTAGAGTGCTGTTCCATCACAGCTCACAGCAACCTCAAACTCCTGGGCTTAAGTAATTCTCTTGCCTCAGCCTCCCAAGGAGTTGGGACTACGGGCAGCTGCCACAACACCTGGCTATTTTTTGTTGCAGTTGTTATTGGTGCTTTAGCTGGCTCCAGCCAGGTTCAAACCCACCAGCCTCAGTATATTTGGCCGGGGCCCTACCCACTGAGCTATAGGCACTGCCCAAAGTTACTATTATATATGGATTATATGGTCATTTGAGGTAAAAGGAAGGCTCTGGTTGTGCCCTATTTATTAGCACCCCAGAATCTCACCACTATGGTGTCCTTTACCATGCAGGGTTAGGGTTAGGGTTAGGGAGCAGAGGTCACCCCTAAGCCCTCACTCGGTTCTCAGTGGGCTCTTCAGTTAGATCTAGACACCAAATCGACACCAGGCAAATTGTCAAAAGCATACACATTTTATTAATTTTAGGGGAGAATTCACATGAGAGTGAAGTCTGAAGAAGTGGCTGAAACAAGATGCTTTTTATATTTTTTAGACAAAGAATGATAGATTTGAGAAGAAATAACAGGATGAAGGAAGTCAGGATAGGGGAAGTCAATTTCTACGGGCTTCACTAGGAAGTATAGGCAGGGTGTAGAGCTGGTGAAAGACAAGGCTATTTTGATATGTGTGCTTAGGTTGCTGCTGTCCCCAATTCGCAGTCTCTGGTGATAAGAGCTATTTTCTCACCATGGTAGGGGGAGAGAACCCCTCCCAGCGAAATCTTCATGGCTTATTGCAGGCAGGGAAAGACAGGTTCCTTGCCTTTTCTGAAATTACAATTTCTCCAATATTTTCAACTTGAAATAATCAATATACCAGTCTTGCATATTTGGGGATGACACATCTTCCACTCCTTCAATCACCTCTAGGGCTAACTGGTAGAAAGGAAACCTTTGTGGCCATGTCAGCCTGCAAACCTGGAAAAGTCTCTAGCATGCCTCCATAGTGCTCTCTCTGAGGCAGGCAGTTTGTATTTCTATGCCTCACAAGGTCCATAGTACATAATAGAGTCATGAATATTCAGCAGGTGATGGTGGGGAGCCAAGCCCATGCACTGTGGGTAAACACATAGGTAATAAAAATCTTAGGTTTACTTCTGGGAAGTAAATGCTTTCAGCATTAACATTCGATGGAATCTGGTGCTCTACAATAAAAGGCTAATAATAGTACACAGAGGCAGTTTGTGTTCAGCCTCTATAAGCTGAAAGTGGCTTAATGTCTGCAGTTGCTTACCTGTAATTCTGGCACTCTGGGAGGGCAAGGCAGGTGGATTGCTTGAGTTCAGGAGTTTGATACCAGCCTGAGCATGAGTGAGACTCTGTCTCTAAGAACAGCTGGGCCTTGTGGTAGGTACCTGTGGTCCGAGGCTGAGGCAAGAGGATAGCTTGAGTCCAAGAGTTTGAGAGTTTGAGGTTGCTCTGTGAGCTATGACCCCATGGATCTCTACCCAAGGTGAAAGAGTGAGAGAAACTTTGTATCAAAAAAATTAGGGCTCGGTGCCTATAGCTCAACTGGCTAAGGCGCCAGCCACGTACACCTAAGGTGGCGGGTTCAAATCCCCAGCCTGGACCCGCCAAACAATAATGATGGCTGCAACCAAAATATGGCCGGGCGTTGTGGCGGGTGCCTGTAGTCCCAGCTACTTGGGAGGCAAAGGCAGGAGACTCGCTTGAGCCCAGGAGTTGGAGGTTGCT
>NW_003852640.1:30535-34026 GCF_000181295.1 Otolemur garnettii | reverse complement strand
CAAACAGCTGCTATAATAAACAATAAGTTTCTATTACCTTGAAATACAGGTAATCAGGCTGCACCAACTCTAGCCCCTGGTTAAGGGACCCTCCACCCCTCACCTGTACCAATCCAAATTCACCTTTACTAGTGAAATCATCAGCTACCAATGCAAATCCTCCATTACTAATGAAATCACCAACCACCAATCAAAAGTGTACTCGTACTGGACCCTACCCCTCTTGCTTTTTTACCCCATAAAAACTTGCCCCACTCGGGGTTCAAGGCTCTTCCTTGGTGTGTACACTAGGAGAGTCCAAGCCCGGGTTTGAATAAAACCTCACCTGATGCCTTTTACATCGGAGTGTGTCTCGGATTTGTCTGTTGGGGCTGTCTGGGAGAATAATTTTCGGGTATAACAGAGGCATGCTAGGGTCTTTCCCACGGAACTCTTGGGGTGGGGCCAGGTAGGCCATTTGCTCTGTGAGAGGAGGCGGAGGAAGGGTTTAGGCATCTAACACTGCTGAAGGAATAAGGATTTTTCCACTTATCTGTTGATTGTTTACTGATTGTACTTCCCAGGGCGTTCTTACTTTTATAAAGCTACAATCTGTTGATTCTGAGGACCCGTGTATTAAAATCTACCACCACAGCATAATATGTAGTCCTCTCTGCATTTGTGTCCCCTTTATTTTGTTGCCGCCAGTCCAGTGTCCCGGTCGGCTCTGACCACCTGTATAAGGAGGTGTTCGGGGCTGGCGGTTCGAAACCCCAGGCCTTAACCTGAACCACAGAGTTGCCCTGGCTTCCCGCCGCCTAGAGCGGCTACGACGTCCCAGATCGGCCCGGCCCACTGGCCGGAAGTCACGCAGGACTTCCGGGTGGTAGCGGCCGGACAGTCTAGACGCTTTGGTGCCTCAGTACAGCGTTACCTATAGCGCGTGACTACTTGAGTAGGTGAGAGAGTTAAGTAAAGGCTCTACGCTTACGACCGTGTGTATAGCTGTTTTCGAGCCATCTCCGTGGTGGGGGTAATCCGGCGCCTCTCGGAGCTCAACGGGGCGGGGGCGGGGCGGCGCGGGCGGTTGTGGGAGTCGCGAGCGGGAGGTCGAGGCTCAGCTGGTGGCCTAGGTGCGGTACGCCGCGGCCCGGGTAGTTATTGCGCGGCGAGGCAGCCACAGGCACTCTGGGCGGACGTGCTGTTGAGCGCGGTTCTCGGCGCTCGGGGTTGGGTTGGAGGAAGAGGCTCCAGGAATTCGATGCCGCGCCGGAGGCCCTCAGATCCCGGGGAGTAAAGGGGTTTTCTCTTGGTACCAGGTGTCCTGGAAGGTTCCACCGGTGGAGTCACTCTCTGGGTGCAGAGGGGACTCTGGGGAGGGGGAGTGTTTGGGCCTGCTTTACAGAAGGATTAGCGGGACTCGTGAGTGGCTGGTGGACGTTCAGTTGTCTGTCTTCCAGCACCAGGTCTAGCCTTTAGCTGGAAACTTTGCTCCTGAGCTGAGGTTTCCTTGCCGCCTACCGGTCTGGGCAGCCGTGCGCACGTGGAGGTCTTTGCACGTGGTGCTCTAAGAGAGTCTTCTCAGGGTCTTAGGAGCTCATGTGATTAGGTTGGGTTCACCAGAGTAATAATTATGCCTGTAACCTTAATTCTCGATGCAAACTTCCTTTTGGTGTGTAAGGTAACATATTCATAGGTTCCAGGGATTAGGACGTGAACCGGGGAGGTGGGGGAGGCGGGGTTAGGGAGTGTGTTGCCTACCACGGATTAATTTTGTGCCTTTGTGAGCAAGATCTTGCATATAATGAGGTGAGAAAAACAAGGTGTAAAACAAAATCATAGTTTGGTGTAATTTATAATAAACAGGCAAAAAATATATATATATGTATAAATTTAGTGTAATCTGAAGGGATATACTAGAAGCAGAAGGAAACTGAGTGGCTGGCTGGGAGATTGTTCATCATAAATTCTTTTTTGCTTTAAAAAATTTGAGCCATATGACTGTGCCCTTGCCACTGTTCTCAACCTGTGGGTCGCGACCTCTTTGGACTGTATTAAAGGTTCACAGCATTAGGAAGGTTGTTAGTATAGACTAACAATGATGAGAATTCGAAGTATCTTAAAATAAAATGAACTATATAAATATTGCAAATGATTGTGTCTTTGATGAGGAGATTCAAGATTTCTCTTGTTTTTTTTTTTTTTTGGAGACAGTCTCACTTTCTTGCCCGCGGGGGGTGGGGTGGGGGGAGGGGGCATGCTGTGGTGTCATAGCTCACAGCAACCTCAAACTCCTGCGCTCAAGGGATCCTCTTGCCTCAGCCTCCTGAGTAGCTGGTAGTAAAGGCATCTGCCACTGGTAGTAAAGGTGTCTGCCACAATGCCCTTCTATTTTTTTAGAGAGAGAGTCTCACTCTTGCTCAGGCTGGTCTTGAACTTGGCCTCCCAGAGCGCCTGGGATTATAGGCATCAGCTA
Organism: Otolemur garnettii; assembly: GCF_000181295.1. NCBI lineage: Eukaryota > Metazoa > Chordata > Mammalia > Primates > Galagidae > Otolemur > Otolemur garnettii. The sequence continues at coordinate 31,571 of NW_003852640.1, read as the reverse complement.
CCATTTCTGGCCTGAAGATTTCCTCAGAGCAGGCAGAGAGTGACTCATCTCTTCCCTCCCTCTGAGCATTATGCTGGGTTAACCTTGAGATGTTAGTTTTGTCTCCTAATTCAGTAATGTGCCTGTGTCTCACCTTCATGGGGCAGCCAAAGCCTGCCTGTCCCTAGTGACCATCCCTGTGAGCCCTATCCATACCTCCTTGCTTGTGTCCTCAAGGTTTGACTCTGTACTTGTCCTCTAACCTTCTCTCTCCAGTCACTATGTGCGTGTTCCTTAATGAACATAGCCCTTCCTTCCCTTTTTCCACACTGTGTGATAGCTACCATCATCCTAACTCTTGCACCATCTTCCTGCCACCCTTCTGCAGAGAAGGTGCATGTCAGACCCCTTTCCAAATCCCCTTGGACACACCCTCATTCTCAGCAGGTGACACTGCTACCTTCTGACATCCCTCCTCCCAGACAAAACAAAGGAACAAGAGAGCCTGCTGGCTGAGAGACTGCATCCCATAGAGTGTACCCTTTCAGGGTGGTGGGGAACAATTCCCCAGCTGCCTTTTTTTTCTTTTTAGAGACAGAGTCTTACTTTATTGCCCTCAGTAGAGTGCTGTGGTGTCACAGCTTCCAACAGCCTCCAGCTCTAGGGCTTAGGTGATTCTCTTGCCTCAGCCTCCGGAGTAGCTGGGAGTATAGGCGTCTGCCACAATGCTTGGCTATTTTTTGTTGCAATTTGGCTGGGGCCAGGTTTGAACTCGCCACCATCCGTAAATGGGACCGGCTCCCTACTCACTGAGCCACAGGCACAGCCTTTTTTTTTTTTTTTTCTGAAGAGATTCTCTTGCCTCAGCCTTCCAAGTAGCTGGTACAAGCCACAACATTTGGCTATTTTTTTGTTGTAGTTGTCATTACTTAGCAGGTCTAGGTCGAGTTTGAACCCGCCTGCCTCATTGTATGTGGCAGGTACCCTAACCACTGAGCTACGAGCGCCAAGCCTTTACATCACTCTTTAAAAAGTCTTTTTTAATTTTTTTTTTTTT
>NW_003852640.1:28445-30515 GCF_000181295.1 Otolemur garnettii | reverse complement strand
CTTGAGACAGAGTCTCACTCTTTACTTGGGTAGAGTGCCACGGTGTCATAACTCACAGCAACCTCAGACTCTTGGGATGAGGCAGTCCTCCCACCTCAGCCTCCCAAGTAGCTGGGGCAACAGGTGCCTGCTATCACAGCCGGCTAGTTTTTTTGTTTTTAGCAGAGACAGGGTTTCATTCTTGCTCAGGCTGGTCTCAAACTCTTGAGTTCAAGCAGTCCACCTGCCTCGGCCTCCCAGAATGCTGGGAGTATAGGCGTGAGCCACTGCACCTGGCTTCCTAGCTGCCTTCCAAGCCCCCAATGGGGAGCCTTCATTTCAGGCTGTAACTTTGCTACAAGGCCTGTGGGACCTGACAGTGCCTCTTGGGTGTGTCTTTGCTCTCTTGTTTCCCTGTCCACACTGGCTGTCCTACTGTTCTTGGAACCTGTCCTGCCTTCTCTTGCCTTACCCAGCCTTTGTCTTCACTCCACCCTTGCCACAGACTGCCTTCTCTTGTGTCTGCTTCCCTCTTCCCCTACTGTACCTTTTGGTCACTTTCTCAGCCCTCTCTGACCTTCCTACTTAAAATGCCCTCTTGCCCCAGCCCTCTGCTCCTTCTGTGTTACCTCTGCCCAGAGCACAGCTCACTGATACATTTACTAGGATCTGTCTCCCCCATGAGTTTCATGAGGGCAACAGTAAATTGCTGTGTCAGACACTCCCTTAGAACAGACCCCAGCATATGGTGTGAGTGTTCAGGCAGCAATGAAAAAGGTGTATCTAAGAGGAGAAATCCAGTCTGTAAATTGACATGCATTTTCCACTGGGGGTTTCTGCCAGTTTTTCCTGCCTTGTGCTCATGCCTGAAGGGCAGTCAGTGAGTGCTGTGTGAGTGAGATCCTGCCTTATGCCACTGTTCTCAGATAGGCCTCACTCAGGGTGTGGTGTGTTTGCACAGAAAGGGCAGTGAGGAGGTGGGGTGGGGGACCCCTTCATGCTACTTGCTTAGAGGGAGCAATTAGGACTGGAAATGAACTCAGGTTTGAAAGTCTTCAGGATAAGGAGCATTGACACCTCAGGACTGGGCAAAAATCACCAAGGAAATTGGTGTAGGTGCAGAAGTGAACCCTGGGGTGCTAACAAGAAGAGGGAGATGAGAGGCTGGGAGGGTGTAACTAATGCAGTAGAAGGACACCCCAGGCAGAGTTGGGGACACCCAGTGTAGATGCTGCTGGGAGAGTGCAACCCAGACAGAACTGACCACTAGGATTGGTGGACATTGGTACATGATGACCATGTGTGTCTGTAGTACAGCCTGCCCCTGGCTGCTCTGCCTTAGCTGGTCTGGTGTGCCCAGCTTCAGAGTAGCATGTCAGAAACAGTCAGTGAGAAGCGTGGACTCATAGCGCTCTGTACCCTCTGGGGCTACTCTCCTGTCATGATGGGCCCAGGTCATTTGGGAGGCAGGGGTTCCTGCTGGGTACTGTGGGCTTTGCTTTGTGAACAATATCTTAGCCCTTTGTATCTGCAGCCCTGGCTCACAACTCTTTGTCCCCATGGCTGACTCTCCCTCCCCTGGGGTCCCTGACCAGGGAACATAGCATTAATCACTGAGACTAAACAGCACCAGGCCCTCTTGGGGTAGCTACAGGGTTAGAGGAAGAGACCCCTGTGTGATGGGAGGATGGATTCCCTGGCAGGAGTCCCTTTGTACACTCACCTGTTCTTGATGGTTTTTAGGTTCTAGCCATGCCCAGCCTCAGAGCTCGCCAAGAGGAGGCAGAGATGGAGCTCTCAGCTCCTGGACCATCCCCTTGGACCCCTGCAGCCCAGGCCTGTGTGAGTGATGCTTCTATTGTGACCCACCCTGGATCTGCAGTCTGTGGTCCCTTCTGCTCTGACAATGCTAAGTTGGAAGTGATCCATCCTCAGCAGCAGCAGCCAGGTACTAGGAATGTTTCTCCACTGATGCCTTATTCTGAAGAAATGGTGTCCATGCAATTCTGCGCTTACTCCTAGGAGGTGTTTGTTTCATAATGGTGGGGAGTGTCATTGACTTAAGGGATCAAGTCTTTTTTTTTTTTTTTT
>NW_003852640.1:25728-27152 GCF_000181295.1 Otolemur garnettii | reverse complement strand
AAAAAAAAAAAATAAATAGGGAAGGAGGTAAGACCCTTGGTCTGGAAAAATAAGAACAAGCTGATGGTAGCTCATGTTTTAAAAGACACTGTGGAGCAAATCAGTGGAATAGGCAGCTCAAACATAGCTGCCCCTCTACATAAACATCAAAAATCTTCTTTTTTTTGCATTTTTTGTCTGAGGCTGGGTTTGAACCTGCTACCTCCAGTATATGGAGCCAGTGCCCTACTCCTTTGAGCCACAGGTGCCACCCACAAATCTTTTATATATATATATATACACACACACACACACACACACACTTATTTGTCATTAGTAAAAGAAAGTCCAGTACTGATAGAAAGATTCAAATTTGTCTTTCCATACATTTGTGAAGCAAAAGACTAACTTGTGGGAGGCGGAGGTGGGTGGACTGCCTGAGCTTATGGGTTTTAGACCAGATGGAGCAAGAGCAAGGCCTCCTCTCTAAAAAATAGTTTGCTTGGTTCCTGTAGCTGAAGCTGCTAAGGCGGCAGCCAGATACACCAGAGCTGGTGGGTTCGAATCTACCCCGGGCCTGCCAAACAACAATGACAGCTACAACCAAAAAATGACTGGGCATTGTGGTGGGCGCCTGTAGTCCCAGGTACTTGGGAGGGTGAGGTAAGAGAATTGCTTGAGCCCAGGCGTTGGAGGTTGCTGTGAGCTGTGATGCCATGGCACTCTACCCATGGCGACAGCTTGAGGCTCTGTCTCAAAAAAAAAAAAAAAAAAGAAAATAGTTGGGCATTGTGGCGGGCACCTGTAGTCCCAGCAGCTCGGAAGGCTGAAGCAAGAGAATCGCTGGAGCCAAGAGTTTGAGGTTGCTGTTAGCTATGACTTTACAGCACTCTACTGAGGGTGACAAAGTGAAACTATCTCAAAAAAAAAAAAAAAAAAGAAAAGACTAAGTTGTTCACTGTCATTCCCTCAAAAGGAGTTGAGCCCTGGATTACCTGACCCTTCAAACCTAACCTCCTTGTTAGATTTTCCGATCAAGGAAAAAGTAGAATGTTCTAAGCATTTCCTAAAATTCTTTTTTTTTTTTTTTTTTTTTTTTTTTGAGATAGCGCCTCAAGGTGTTGCCCTGGTTAGAGGGCTGTGGCATCACAGCTCACAGCAACCTCCAATTCCTGGGCTGAAGTAATTCTCTTGCCTCAGCCTCCCAAGTAGCTAGGACTACAGGCACCCACCATAACACCTGTCTATTTTGTTGTTGTTGTTGTTTTTGCAGTTGTCATTGTTGTTGAGCTGTCCCAGCCAGAATCTAACCCTCCAGCCATGGTATATGTGGCTGGTGCATAACCACTGTGCTACTGGTGCTGACCCTTGAATTAGGATTTCTTGGGAACCTTAGAGTTATTCCATATGGCATGCAAGCAAATCTGGCTTTACTTTTTTTTTTT
>NW_003852640.1:22881-25651 GCF_000181295.1 Otolemur garnettii | reverse complement strand
TTTTTTTTTTTTAAGGGATTCATTGAGGGTACAGAGAACTAGGTTACACTGATTGCATTTATTAGCTAAATTTTCTCTTATAATCGTGTCCCACCTCCAAGTGGTATGTCACACTCTCTCTGCTCCCCCATTCCTCCACTGCCCACCACGTGCTAGGTCATCATTTGTCCTCATATGAGAATTGAGTACATAGGATTCTTGCTCTTCCATTCTGTGATGCTTTACTAAGAAGAATGTGTTTTGACCTCCATCCAGGTTAATACAAAAGATGTAAAGTCTCCATCTTTTTTTTATTGGATGAATAGTATTCCATGGTATACATATATCATAGCTTGTTAATCCATTCCTGGATTTTTTTTGTTTTTTTTTTTTAGAGACAGAGTCTCACTTTGTCACCCTTGGTAGAGTGCCGTGGCATCGCAGCAACCTCCAACTCCTGGGCTTAGTTGATTCTTGTCTCAGCCTCCTGAGTAGCTGGGACTACAGGTGCCCACCAGACGCCCAGCTATTTTATTTTATTATTGTTGCAATTTGGCTGGGGCCAGGTTTGAACCCACCACCCTCCGTATCTGAGGCCGACATCCTACTCACTGAGCTACAGGTGCTGCCCTCCATTCCTGGATTGGTGGGCCTTTAGGTTATTTCCACATTTTGCCAATTGTAAATTGAATTGCGTTAAACAGTCTAGTGCAAATATCCTTATGATAAAATGATTTTTTTTCCTTCTGCGTAGATCCCTGGTAATGGGATTGCAGGATCAAATGGGAGGTCTAGTTTGAGTTCTTTGAGGATTCGCCATACTTCCTTCCAAAACGGTTGTATAGTTTGCAGTCCCACCAGCATTGTAAAAGTGTTAGCATCTGCAGATTTGAGACTTTGTGATGTGGGTCATTCTTACTGGGGTTAGTTGGTATCATAGGGTGATTTTGATATGATGTGCATTTTTCTTTTTCTTTTCTTTTTTTCTGAGACAGAGTCTCAGTTTGGTAGAGTGCTTTGGCATCATAGCTCACAGCAACCTCAAATGCTTGGGCTTAAGCGATTGTCTTGCCTCAGCCTCCCAAGTAGCTGGGACTATAGGCTCCTACCACAATGCCCAGCTATTTTTAGAGATGAGGTCTCACTTTGGCTCAGGTTGGTCTCAAACGTGTGACCTCAGGCAATCCACACCCCCCTCAGCCTCCCAGAGTGCCAGGTGTGAGCCACCATGCCTGGCCAAGCATTTTTTTCATATGTTTGTTAGCCATTTGTCTGTATTCTTTACAGAAGGTTCTATTCCTCTCTTTTGCCCATTGATATAAGGAATTGTTGGCTTTTTTTATGTTGCTTAATTTGAGTTCTCTATAGATCCTAGTTATCAAGCTTTTGTGTGATTCATAATATGCAAATATCTTTTCCCATTCTGCTGGTTGTCTGTCTGGTTTGATTATTGTCTCCTTAGCTGTATAGAAGCTATTCAATTTAATAAGTCCCATTTGTTTATTTTTGTTGTTGCACCATCAAAAATCTTGTTAGAACCCACTTTGTCAGAAATCTGGAAAACTGTCCAAGGTTTACTAGAAGGAAGCAAACACTCAAGAAAAAGACAGCTTAAGAATAATGGGATGGGCGGTGCCTGTAGCTCAAAGGAATAGGGCACTGGCCTCATATGCTGGAGGTGGTGGGTTCAAACCCAGCCCTGGCCAAAAACTGCAAAAAAAAAAAAAATAGTGGGACAATCAATTCTCTTGCCTCAGTCTCCCTAGGGCTGAGTTTTGGTTGCCCATAAACTGACTCTTTCTTGGTTTGGTGGAAGTCTTAAAATGACCATCCTGCATTCCCAGTGTAGGACCCTGGTGCCTGCTTCCAGAGACAGTATAGCACATCTTACTCAGAAATAGTTGGTTATGTTCATCTCTGCTTTGCCTAACTCATAACTTACTCAGAGCAGAAAAGCTGTAAGGCTCAGAAATATTGTAAGGTAAACTAAAACCCTACAGCCACCTGGGCCATTGATGATGACACATATAGTCAGCCATGAAAAGCCTGGGGAGAAAAACTGGGAGAGAGTTTCTTGGGGGATATAAGAGGGTGTTCCAAAGCACTGCGTTCTTTGGAAAATCTTAGAGATCACATGCTGATCTCTGGGTTTAGGGAAAGCAGCATAGGGGAATTGTAAATAGTGTTAAGAACCTCCCCAGCATAGAGCCAGTTTGCTAAGACTGGAAGAGGTGTTTTATTTTCCATTGCTCTTGACATTCAAGGAAACATTTGCCAAAACACTAGCTAAGGGCCTGGCATGGTGGCTGACGCTTATAATTCTAGCACTTAGGAAGATGAGGCGGGTGGATTGCTTGAGCTCACAGGTTTGAAACCAGCCTGAGCAAGAGTGGGACCTGGTCTCTAAAAATAGGTAGGCGTTGTGGTGGGTACCTGTAGTCCCAGCCACAGCACCATACAGAGAGCAACAATCTGAAACTCTGTTTCATAAAACAAAACAAAACAAAAACAACCGCAGCAAACCCTAGGAAACATTTAGGTGTGCAACTTTTTTCTTTGAGACCAAGTCTCACTTTTTCACCCTCAGTAAAGTGCCATGGCAGCGTAGTTCTCAAACTCTTGGGCTGAAGTGATTCTCTTGCCTCAGTCCCCCCTAGTAGCTGGGACTACAGGTGCCTGCCTCAATGCCCAGCTGTTTTTTTTTTTTTTTTGGCCTGGGCTGGGTTTGAACTTACCACCTCTGGCATATGGGGCTGGCACCCTACTCCTTTGAGCCACAGGTGCTGCCCCA
>NW_003852640.1:20348-21448 GCF_000181295.1 Otolemur garnettii | reverse complement strand
GGATTCGAACCCGCCACCTTAGGTGTACGTGGCTGGCGCCTTAGCTGGTTGAGCTATAGGCGCCGAGCCTGTATCCAGCATAATTATACTGTAAAATGAAGTTATTCTGGGCAGAGTGCCCTGGCATCAGAGCTCACAGCAATGTCAAACTCCTGGGCTGAAGTGATCTTAACTCAGCCTCCTGAGTAGCTGGGACTATAGGCGCCTCTACTATACCCAGCTACTTTTTCTATTTTTAGTAGAAATTGGGGTCTCACCCTTGCTCAGGCTGGTCTCAAACTTGTGAGCTCAAGCGGTCCACCTGCCTTGGCTTCCCAGGGTGCTGGGATTACAGGTTTGAGCCACTGAGTCTGGCCTTAGATTGAAGTATCCTGAAATCTAATCTCTGGTGTGTTTGTATTATGAGGTGGGGCCCATGGGAAATGACTAGATTGAAGGCAAACCCCTTGTCTGAGGGATTAGTACCCTCATAAAAGAGGCCTAAGTGAGTTTGTTTACCCCTTCTCCTGTCTTTCTCCCTTGTGAGGATCATAGAAGGTACCATCTAGGTGGAGTGAACCCTCACCAGGCAGTGAATCTACTGCCACCTGGATGTTGGACTTCGTAGGCTCCAGAAATATGAACACTAAATTTCTGTTTATAAATTACTCAAGTCTGTGGGCGGCGCCTATGGCTCAGTGAGTAGGGCGCCGGCCCCACATACTGAGGGTGGCAGGTTCAAAGCTGGTCCCAGCCAAACTGCAAAAAAAATAGCCGGGCATTGTGGCAGGTGCTTGTAGTCTCAGCTCCTTGGGAGGCTGAGGCAAGAGAAGAGCCTAAGGCCAAGAGCTGAAGGTTGCTGTGAGCTGTGACGCCATGGTACTCTACCAAGGGTGACAAAGTGAGACTCTGTGTTGCATGAGGGTTTCACAAGGGACAGGCAGCTTCACCATAGGTGTAGCCTTGCTCCTGGAATTATTATTATGATAGAGACAGACTACCCGCTCCTTGGTGGCAAGTAGCAAAGCTTTATTGTTCCTGACCAGCTTTTACAGTTGGCTGGTCATGTACACTTTATTAATTAACAAGCAAAGCATTCTTTTTTTTTTTTTTTTTTTGAG
>NW_003852640.1:6612-20178 GCF_000181295.1 Otolemur garnettii | reverse complement strand
GGTCCGGGCTGGGGATTCGAACCCGACACCTTAGGTGTACGTGGCTGGCGCCTTAGCCGGTTGAGCTATAGGCGCCGAGCCAGCAAAGCATTCTTATTACTAATGTTTTCTAAAGTTAGTTCAACCTTCAAAGAGACACAAAGTTTGAAACCTCGAGACAGCTGCAAAAGGGAGTATGTCTAGAGACTTGAGATTACCAAGAGGGGAGTAAAGCTTTGGAGTTTTGCTATGCACTCATTGTATTGCAGAAAGCAGGTTTATGGCTCCTGTTTCTACTCCACCTGGAGGCCATGCTGTTTTCCCATAAGCTCATTCATGCCTGTCAACCTCTAGGCTGTGTCCTTGCAGGAAGGCTTTTAACCCTTTCCTTGCAGGCTTAACAGCCACATAGCCAGAGTTACTGAAGGTGGGTTTTCAGGCCCAAACTTTCAGGCCCTGTTCTATGATGACCAAGGTTACCAGGTCTTCAACAGAGTTACATTCCACACAAAAGTCTGTCTGCCTGCTTCTGGAGTTAGAAGTGAGCACACAGTATGTGGGGTTTTATCCCACACTCTCTCGCTAAAAACAAAACAAACAAAAAAATAGTAAATTACTCAGTCTAAGGTATCTCATTATAATACCCCTGATAAGCTAAGACAGAAATATATAAAACATTACCTCAAAAAACAGATACACAGTCTTCTGAACTGTTTTGTAATATGAACCATGTGTTAGGTCACAAAACAAGTCTTGATAAATTTAAAAATACCGAAATCATACAAAGTATCTGATAAATATAACAGCAGGAAAACTGGAAAATCCACAAATATATAGAAATAAAGCAACCAGTGAGTCAAAAGTAAAATTAAACGAGAAACTGGACGATACCTACAGATGAACGAAAACATAACATGCCAAAACATACCATAATGTACAGTGAAAGCAATGTGAAAAGGGAAATTTATAGCAGTAAACACTTTCCTTAAGAAAGGAGAAAAATGGGGTGGCACCTGTGGCTCAAAGGAGTAGGACTCCGGCCCCATATGCCAGAGGTGGCAGGTTCAAACCTAGCCCTGGCCAAAAACTGGAAACAAACAAACAAACAAACAAAAAAGAAAAAAAAGAAAGGAGAAAAATGGGTGGCGCCTGTGGCTCAGTGTGTAGGGTGCTGGCCCCATATACCAAGAGTGGCAGGTTTAAACCCGGCCCCAGCCAATCTGTAACAAAAAATAGCCAGATGTTGTAGTGGGTGCCTGTGGTCCCAGCAGCTCGAGAGGCTGAGACAAGAGAATCACCTAAGCCTGGAGGTTACTGTGAGCTGTGACACAGTGGCACTATACCCAGGACAACTGCTTGAGACTCTGTAAAACAAAAAAAGAGACAATTGCTTAAGCCCAAGAGGTTGAGGTTGCTGTGAGCAGTGATACCTCAGCACTGTACCCAGTGCGACATAACGAGACATTGTCTCAAAAAAGACGAAGTTGGATCCTACCTTATACCATATGCAAAAACTAATTCAAAATGGACCAATGACCTAAATATAAGAGCTAAAACCTACAAAATTCTTAGAAGAAAACATGGGGAAACATCTTCACAATTGGCTTGGCTGTGGTTTCTTACAGTGGCACCAATAGCCCTGAGCAACAAAAGAAAAAACTAGTTAGTCCAAATAAGAAACTTTTTCTTTTCTTTTCTTTTTTTTAAGAGACAGAGTCTCACTTTGTTGCCCCTCGGTCAAGTGTCACAGCTCACAGCAACCTCTAGCTCTTGGGCTTAGGTGATTCTCTTGTCTCAGCCTCCTGAGTAGCTGAGACTACAGGTGCCTGCTGTACTGCCTGGCTATTTTTTGTTGGAGTTTAGCTGGGACTGGGCTTGAACCTACCACCCTTGGAATATGGGGCCAGCACCCTACTCACTGAGCCTCAGGCACCACCCACAAAATAAGAAACTTGTTTCCTTTGGACATCAAATGATGTTAAGAACGTGAAAAGACGTCATACAGAATGGGGAAAAAATCTTTGCAAATCATGTCTGTTAAGGCTCTAGTATCCAGAATATATCAAAAAAAATTCTTACATCTCAACAATAAAAGACAACCCAATTTCAAGAAATGGGCAAAGGACTTGAACAACCTTTTCTCCAAAGAAAATACAGTAACTCACGCCTATAATCGCAGCCCTATGGGAGGCTGAGGAATTGCTTGAGCTCAGGAGTTAGAGACTTGCCTGAGCAAGAGTGAGACCCAGATTCCTAAAAAAAATGAAAAAACCCAGCCAGGCTCCACAGCAAGCGTCTGTAATCCCACTGGCTTCTGAGGCTGAGGCAGTGGGATGCCCACAACCCAAGTCTGAGGTTGCAGTGAGTTATGATGCCATTGCACTCTGCTCAGGGAAGAGAGTGGGACTCTGTCTCAACAACAAGAAAAAGGAAAGAAATAAAAATAAAGGGCCATGCCTTTGGCTCAGTGGGTAGGGCACTGGCTCCATATAGCGAGGGTGGCGGGTTCAAACCCGGCCCCGGCCAAACTGCAACAAAAAAATAGCCAGGTGTTGTGGCGGGCGCCTGTGGTCCCAGCTACTTGGGAGGCGGAGGCAGAAGACTCGCTTGAGCCCAGGAGTTAGAGGTTGCTGTGAGCTGTGATACCATGGCAGTCTACCCAGGGGGACAGCTTGAGGCTCTGTCTCAAAATAACAAAACAAAACAAAACAAAATAGGCAAAATGTGTAATAATAGAATGTGAAGAAAGCCTGAGCTGTTTTCTTGGCATAGGTGGGAAGGGTGAGGGGCACCTGGGCTTGGGGCATGTTCTAAGTAGAGCTGAGAGGACTTGGCAGTGGCCTGCTGTGGATGATGTTGGTAGCACCAGGGTTTTTTCTAAGATGAGCCCTTCTAGGGAGGGTAGGCTGAGAACCTGTCAAGAGTTCTCCCTTGAGGTGGTGCCTGTGCCTCAAAAGGGTAGGGTGCTGGTCCCATATGCCAGAGTTGGCGGGTTCAAACCCAGCCACAGCCAAAAAACAAACAAACAGACAAACAAAACAACCAACAAACTCCCTCATCCACAGCCCCCATGTAGCTTTGTCCCCTCCAGCCACTCCCTGTCCCCTGGTCTCCTCCATAGAGGGCCTGGTGTCTCTGCAGATGTGCTCTCTGTCCCTGCTGCTGCTGCTGCTTCTCTTTCCAGTGACTTTATATTTATTGTTTCAGATCATGACACCAGAACTGAGGACATGGAGTTCCTTCAGAAGGAAGGTGTCCCTGCAGATTTTGAATCACAGACTGAAATACCAGAAAACTATGCTGATGATGTTTCCCAGGCACCTGAGCTTGGAGAGCTCTGTGATGATGGCTCAGTCAGAGTTTGGGGAGTCCCTGAAGGTGAGAGAGGGGTTCCCCCCATCTTCTGTGTGAGGGGCTCCACACCGGTGACAGTTCTCAGGAGCCCCTTAGGGGAGAAAGAACTGGAGTGTAATGGTTTTGACAGAAGCCCTAGTCTGAGCCCAAACCTGATGGCATGTCAAGGGATTTCCATGGAAGAGTTGCCACATCCCTATGACACATGTGGACAGAGCTTCCAGCGCAGCTTGGACTTAACTGACCATGAGGATTTCCCTACAACTGAAAGCCCGCTCATATGTACTAAGTGTGGGAAAACCTTCCAAGGAAACCCTGACCTTATTCAGCATCAGATAGTTCACACTGGAGAGATGTCCTTTATGTGTAATGATTGTGAGAAATCCTTCAGCCAGAACTCAGTCCTGGAAAACTGGCATCCACCTCCTATGAGTGAAAAAGCTTGCTGGCACAGAAAATGCAGGAAATCTTTCCATGGGTGCTCAGATCTTGCTGGACGCCAGATTCCCCACAGTGGAGAAAGGCCTCACGTGTGTAGTGAATGTGGAAAAGCCTTCAGCCAGAACTCAGGCCTTAAGAAGCACCAGAAGTCCCACATGAGTGAGAAGCCCTATGAATGCAACGAGTGTGGGAAGGCTTTTAGGCGGAGCTCAAACCTCATCCAACATCAAAGAATACATTCTGGGGAGAAACCATACGTATGCAGTGAGTGTGGGAAAACCTTTAGGCGGAGCTCAAACCTCATCAAACACTACAGGACTCATACAGGTGAGAAGCCTTTTGAGTGTGGTGAATGTGGGAAAGCCTTCAGCCAGAGTGCACACCTGAGGAAGCACCAGAGGGTTCACACCGGAGAGAAGCCTTATGAGTGTGATGCCTGTGGCAAGCCATTCAGTAGAGTTTCCAACCTCATTAAGCATCACAGGGTTCACACCGGAGAGAAACCCTACAAGTGCAGTGACTGTGGGAAAGCATTTAGTCAGAGCTCCAGCCTTATTCAACATCGGAGAATTCATACTGGAGAGAAGCCTCATGTGTGTAATGTGTGTGGAAAAGCCTTTAGTTACAGCTCAGTGCTCAGAAAGCACCAGATAATCCACACAGGAGAGAAGCCATATGGATGCAGTATCTGTGGAAAGGCCTTCAGCCACAGCTCAGCCCTCATTCAGCACCAGGGTGTGCACACAGGGGACAAGCCCTATGAGTGCCGTGAGTGTGGGAAGACCTTTGGTCGCAGCTCCAACCTCATCCTTCACCAACGAGTCCACACTGGAGAGAAACCCTATGAATGTAGTGAATGTGGAAAAACCTTCAGCCAGAGCTCAACCCTCATTCAGCACCAGAGGATTCATAATGGGTTGAAGCCCCATGAATGTAACCACTGTGGTAAAGCTTTCAACCGAAGCTCCAATCTCATTCACCACCAGAAAGTTCATACTGGGGAGAAGCCCTACACATGTGTTGAGTGTGGTAAGGGCTTCAGCCAGAGTTCACACCTTATTCAGCATCAAATAATCCATACTGGTGAGCGGCCCTACAAGTGCAGTGAGTGTGGGAAAGCCTTCAGTCAGCGGTCCGTCCTGATCCAGCACCAGAGGATCCACACTGGGGTGAAGCCCTTTGACTGCGCTGCTTGTGGGAAAGCCTTTAGCCAGCGGTCAAAATTAATTAAACACCAGTTGATCCACACCAGAGAGTAGCCTGCTGGGCTGGTGAGAGTGAGATGAAGCATGGTTTCTTCTCCAACTCCTTCCTGTCCAGTGTCTCTCACCTCCCAGACCTGAGGCCCAGGCTCCCTCCCTGTACCTCTGCCCTAATCTAGTGGCTGCAGAGTCTGAGGCTCTCCTTTGAAACATCTTTTACAGGCTCCCTTCCCATGGCTGTTGCTTCTGCCTCATGTGACCCCTCTGGTTTTGCTTTGTTTATGCAGTTTATGAGCAGATCCCACATTTATTTTTTTTATTTTTTTTATTTTTTTGAGACAGAGCCTCAAGCTGTCCCCCTGGGCAGAGTGCCGTGGCATTACAGCTCACAGCAACCTCCAACTCCTGGGCTCAAGCGAGTGTCCTGCCTCCGCCTCCCAAGTAGCTGGGACCACAGGCGCCCGCCACAACGCCCGGCTATTTTTTGGTTGCAGCCATCATTGTTGTTTGGCGGGTCCGGGCTGGGGATTCGAACCCACCACCTTAGGTGTATGTGGCTGGCGCCTTAGCCGGTTGAGCTATAGGCGCCGAGCCAGATCCCACATTTCTTAGGAGAGACAGGTTTATGGAACCTCCATATTCATGAATACCCTTTATTATTGTAACCAAAAATTATCAGAAGAGTAAAGTGACATTTGATTTGAGTTAACCAGTAGTTCTTTTGTTTGTTAATCAGTCATAGGGGTGAGTTCATTGTTGGTGGCTCTCACTGATATGTAAAATCAGGTTGAGTTTTTCATACCTGATGGCTCCATCATCCTCTCAAGTTAGACACACATTACTGCCAGTTTCCCACCTGTTCTTGTCCCTCCCATTCCACAACTTGGGCCCAACACTCCCCCCTACTGCCCTGTGTCCTCCTAGGCATGTGTACAACCTGACCTGAACCTTCTCCTCCTCTCTGTAGAGACTCTAGCCCCTGGTCTGTCTGGGGCTACTGCGTGGTTAGGTGGGGCTGCTGTGTGAGGCTGTGCGCTGGCTCCAGCCTCTGCCGCTGAGGAAGGTCCCTCCACACCTCATGTTTGCCCACAAGCTTCCAGGCTCAGTTTCTTCCCAAATGCATCCATCATCAGACATTTATGGAGCACCTAATAGGTGCCCTTCCCTGGTTGCCCAGCTGACTCACTCCTCATGCTTAGTTTCCCACAGCTGTGCCCTTGTCCCTGGAAGGGAGAACTCAGCCCAGATGCTATGTGTCTGTCACTGGGGAGGCCTCTGACACCAGCCAAGAAGTCACAGACAGCTAAACCTGACCCACTACCTGTGTTAGTAAATAAAGTGGTGTTAGAACAAGGCCATGCCAGCTTATTTACAGAAGCCTGGCAGCTTTTGCACAGCAGAATTGAGTAGGTGGGATAGAAATCATGCTGCCTATGGAGTCAGAGTATTTACTTCCTGGTCCAATATAGAGAAGGTTATCTGTCTTTGGACACTACCTGGTGACCTTGGGTGGCTGGCAGGGGCTTGGATTTACCCAGGGGTTATGAGTTCTGGCAGGAGCTGAGGTTTTGTGACCAGTGATGTCTGTGCTACATACTGAGCACCTGTGTGCAGGAGTGGCTCCTGGGTAGCTGCATAGTGCAGAGCACCCTCACCCCTCCCCAACATGCAGCAGATCCCAAGAGACACAGGAATTAAAGGAGCTCATGTTTGTAAATTACTTTAAATAGTGCCTAGTCCTTGCTAACCTCTGTTAGATGTTATCATTAACAGAAAATAAATACTTCACAGAATCTCTAGGAGACTGAAGAAATAGGCTGAGGCCAAGGTTCCAGAAAAGCTCCCAGAACCATTCTGTGGAACTGCCCTGCCACATGGGAATGCCACTGCTCTGCTGTGACCCAGGCCAGTGAGCAGTTGTCAGCTTCCTTGTTTAACTTTGCCTTGACTAAGGGTCTTATGCAGATATATTTCAACACTAAAACCAACTTTTTCTTTCTTTTTTTTTTTTTTTGAGAGAGTCTTAACTGTGTCACCCTGAGTAGGGTGCTGTGGCGTCACAGCTCACAGCAACCTCAAACTCTTGGGTTTAAGTGATCCTCTTGACTCAGTCCCCCAAGTAGTTGGGACTACAGACATCCGCCACAACACCCAGCTATTTTTTTTTTTATGTTGCAGTTGTCATTGTTTAGTTGGCCCGGGCTAGGTTTGAATCTGCCAGCTTTGTTGTATGTGGCTGTGGTGGTGCTGTAACCACTGTGCTACAGACGCCAAGCTATCGCTCTTATTTTGTTTATTTATTTATTTTTTGAGACAGTCTCAAGCTGTCACCCTGGGTAGAGTGCTCTGGCATCTTAGCTCACAGCAACCTCCAACTCTTGGGCTCAAGCGATCCTTATCTTATCTCTTATCTCAGTTTTTCTATTTTTAATAGAGACTGGGTCTTGCTCTTGCTCAGGCTGGTCCCAAATTCATGAGCTCAAGCAATCTAGCAGCCTCGGCCTCCCAGAGTACTAGGATTACAGGGGTGAATCCCCATGCCCAACCATAATCACTGTTTAAAAAACAACCTATTGATGGTTCAATTCATCTACTGGTTTTTCCACTTTGATTTGATGATTATATGTAGCTAAAATACTGTGTACAACAGATAAATTTGAGTCTTGGTTATGTCTCGGTTTTCTTTTCTCATAGTGGCTGTTATACGTTGTGACAATGAGGTTTGTTTCTGAGTGTTGCTTGTTAGTGGTTTTTCCCTTTGTTAATTCCCTTTTTATGGGAAAATAGCCTTAAAAAAATATTTTTCCGGCTTGGTGCCTGTAGCACAGTGGTTACAGCACCAGCCACAGACACCAAGGCTGGTGGGTTTGAGCCCAGCCCAGGCCAGCTAAACAGCTGTGACAAAAAATATCTAGGCGTTGTGGCAGGTGCCTGTAGTTCCAGCTATTTGGGAGGCTTGAGGCAAAAGAATCACTTGAGCCCAAGAGTTTGAGACTGTTGTGAGCTGTGATGTCACAGCACTACCAAGGGCAACATAATGAGACTCTCAAAAAATAATTTTTGTAAAAGAATATATATTCTTCAGGCTGGGTGCCCATAGCTCAGTAATGAGGGCACCAGCCACATGCTCCAGAGCTGGTAGATTTGAATTTGGCAGGGCCTGCTAAACAAACAAAAAAATAGCTGGGTGTTGTGGCAGACATCTATAGTTCCAGCTACTAGGGAGGCTGAGGCAAGAGGATCACTTGATCCCAGGAGTTGGAGGTTGCTGTGAGCTGTGACACCACGGCACTCTACCCAGGGTGACACAGTGAGACTGTCTCAATTAAAAAAAAAAAAATAGGGTGGTGCCTGTGGCTCTGGGTAGGGCACCAGCCCCATGATACCAAGGGTGGTGGGTACAAACCCAGCCCCAGGCAAACTGCAACAAAAAGATAGGTGGGTGTTGGGGCAAGCGCCTGTAGTCCCAGCTACTCGGAGGCTGTGACAAGAGAATCGCCTACACCCAGGAGTTGGAGATTGCTGTGAGCTGTGTGATACCACAGCCCTCTACCAATGTATTCTTCAGGGAGACATTAAGGAAAGAGAAATGTGGTGTGGTGCCTGTGGCTCAGAGCAGTAGGGCGCTGGCCCCATATGCCCGAGGCAGCGAGTTCAAGCCCAGCCCTGGCCAAAAACGGAAAAAAAAAAAAGAAAAGAGAAACAAGACTAGTGAGTCTTATCTTGTTTGTCCACAGGAAGATTCAGTATTACAAAGATGAAAAATTTTCTGAATTGATCTATGAATTCAATTCACCCCCTATTCAAAATGTGAATAGGAAAAATTAGGGAACTAGTCTAGATTATCTCAAATTTCATCCAAAAGACCATACACGTAAACAGGTGTCTTACGTTTGGTAGTAAATAGAGACATCCACACAACCAGCATGAATTGGAATTAAAAGCAAATTTCTTATTTATTTAAACTTTTTTGTTTTGTTTTGTTTTTAGAGACAGAGTCTTATTTTGTTGCCCTCGGTAGAGTGCTGTGGCATCACAGCTCACAGCAACCTCCAGCTCTTGGGCTTTAGGTGATTATCTTGCCTCAGCCTCCGGAGTAGCTGGGACTACAGGTGCCCGTCACAATGCCTGGCTATTTTTTTGTTGCAGTTTGGCTGGGGCCCGGTTTGAACCTGCCACCTCAGTATATGGGGCTGGCGCCCTACTCACTGAGCCACAGGTGCTGCCATTTCTTTTCTCAGATAACAGCAAGAACAAGGCCACCCCAGAGTTTGCTCCCCAGTTTACTTGTCACCACAGGTCTAGGGACAGGGCCAGTTTGTGAAAGATGCTGTGTCCTCAATTGGTGTCCATTAGGAGAAAGCTGGTAGGACTTCCTCCTTGGGTTGGCAGGCCATGCGTCTTGCTCACAGGCCAGTGTCCACGGTGATGTCCAGGGTCTCCTTTTCCAGTATGTTATAGTTTGAGAGCCCTATGTAAGTACAAGTGGACAAGTTGAGGTCTCAGTTAACTAGACCTGGACCTTAAAGACAGTTTTGAGATGGAGATGTAATTTGTAAAAATGTGATTTGTAGGTTTGGCGCCTGTGGCTGAAGTGGCTAAGGCACCAGCCACATACACCTAAGGTGGTGGGTTTGAATCCAGCCCAGGCCTACCAAACAACAATGAAGGCTGCAACCTAAAAAAATAGCCAGGTGTTGTGGTGGTTGCTTATGGTCCCAGCTACTTGGGAGGCTGAGGCAGGAGACTCGCTTGAGCCCAGGAGTTGGAGGTTGCTGTGAGCTGTGATGTCACAGCACTCTACCGAGGGGGACAGCTTGAGGCTCTGTCTCAAAAAAAAAAAAAAAGTGATTTGTAAAAGATGTGTTTGTAAAAATGTGATATGCAGTCTGGAAAAGTAAATTTCTGTGTACCACAACCAGTTTCTTCCTTTTGATTTTTGTGGATGTTCTTGGAAAGGTTTCTCACAGAACAAATACTGAGTCCACAAGTTGGACCAGGAGTGGTGCCTGCTGGTAGCCTGGGCCTCTGCTCAGTGGGGCTGGGGCTCAGAAGCTGGTGAGAAGAGCCTTTTGTCTTTTATCTTGATATAGTAATTCTTTTTCTCAAAAGACTTTTAATTATTTAGCAGAGTATTTACTTCATTACATAAGTACTTAATTACTGGGCATCCACAGCAGGTCACAGAAACTGGAGACAAGACAGGAGAAAAGAAAAAGGGAGTGTGGGAGAGGAAGCAGTCTGCTGGGGCCGCACCTGCCACTCATCCCCTGGGAACGCCCTTTCTTCACAGCAGTGGTAGGGTGTCTCATAATGGTGTTAAGGGGCTCAACACTGCCAACCCCCCCTTACCTGCTCTGATTGCTGCCAGTCCCCAGTTGCCTTGTGTGACCTGGGTTGACTCCTGGCTCTTGCAGTGACCACCAGCGTCATTGCCTAGCCCCTGCCAGGGCTAGGCCACCAGACAGCACAGCTCCCAAGTGGAGTCCATGCCACACAGAAGCCCTCCTCTCAAATGTAGATTCCCCAATTTAAATTTTTTAAAGTTTAAGGCCTGGCTCATACCTGGCAACAGAGTGAGATTTCATGTCAAAAACAAAAACCCAGATTATTTACCAAATATTACTAAATTCACATGAATCTGAAAAGTGTTTGTGTTTAATTAATTTATGAGAACAACATACAATAATACAAGTACGTGCAAAAAGATAACATCTGAACACAAACACAAGCACAAAAAGGCCCAATAGACTTCACCTCAGAACTCACCACGAGACAGCAGCACAGACTCACCAGGTTACAGGATGATGGGATCCAGATCATTTCTGACAAAATTGGAACTTGTCCACATGGGTAAGCTTTAGGTGTCACTGGCTCAGGCTGGTCTTGAACCGCTGATCTCAGGCAATCCACCTGCCTTGGCCTCCCAGAGTGCTAGGATTACAGGCATGAGTCATGTACCTGGCCTCTCTGGCTAGTTGTTAGAGACAGGGTCTCTCTTTTGCTCAGGCTGGTCTTGAACTCCTGAGTTCAAGTGATCCTCCTGCCTCAGCCTCTCAGAGTGATAGGATTACAGGCATAAGCTACTGAGCCTGGCCATGAGTTTTGACAAATGCACAATTATGTGTAGCTACCATTATAGTATATGGAATAATTTTACTATCCTAAAAATCTCGTGCTCCCTCCCCTCATCCCCCTAGTGACCATTGATCTTTTTACTGTCACCATGTTTTACCTTCTCTGGAATGTTGTATATGTGTTTGGAATCATACAGTATGTAGCCCTTTCTGATTAGCTTCTTTCATTTAGTAATATGCATTTAAGGTAATTCCATGTCTTTTAAGGGTTTGATAACTTATTTCCTTCTATCATTGAATAACATTTCATTGTAAGGATGTACCACAGTTTATCTGTGCACCTATTGAAGGACATCTTAGTTGCTTTTAAGTTTCAGCAAAGTTGCCATAAACTTGTATACAAATTTTTTTTGTACTTTTTTGGGTAAATGCCCAAATGATATTGGATCATATAGCCAAAGTATGTTGTAATCAACTGCCAAACTGTCTTCTAAACTGGCTGTACAATCCCGTCAGGAATGAGGGTTCCTATTGCTTCATGTCTTGGCCAGCATTTGATGTTGTCAGTGTTTTGAGTTTTTGCCATCTGTGTATCTTTTCTTATGAGGGTCTTACCTTTTGCCCATTTTGTAATTTGGTTGTTTTCTTACTGATGACTTTTAACTACATGTACCCTCCCCAAATCCTCCTTGTGTATTTTGGTTTGGATACTAGTCCTTTATCAAAAAAACATTTAAAAAATATTTTCTGTAGTTTGTCTTTTCATTCTTTTAATAGTGTCTTCTGCAGGGCATAAGTTGTTTGTTTGTTTTTGAGACAGTCTCATTTTGTTGCCCTCGATAGAGTGCCGTTGTGTCATAGCTCTCAGCAACCTCAAACTCTTGGCCTCAAGCAATTCTTTTGCTTCAGGCACCTGCTACAACACCTGGGTATTTTTTTTTCTGGTTCAGGCTTGTCTCAGACCTGTGAGCTCATGCAGTCCACCCGCCTTGGCCTCCCACAGTGCTAGGATTATAGGCTTGAGCCACTGTGCCCTATTAGAGTGTAAGTTTTTAAGTTTAATGAACCGAACTTAAAATGTATTCTTTCATGGATGATGCTTTTGGTGTTATATTTAAGAAGTAATCGCCAATCTCAAGGTTACCTAGAAGTTCTATATCATCTTCTAAGTGTATTATGGTTTTACATTTATATCTGTGATCTGGTTTAATTTTTGTAAAAAGTACAAACTCCTGTAATTATTTTTTTTTTTCCAGACAGAGGCTCACTTTGGCATCCTTGGTAGAGTGCCCTGGCATCATAGCTTACAGCAACCTCAAACTCTTGGGTTTAAGTGATTCTCTTGCCTCAGCCTCCCAAGTAGCTGGGATTACAGGCACCTGCCACAATGCCTGGATTTTTTTTTTTGTTACAGTTGTCATTGTTGTTTAGCTGGCCTGGGCTGGATTTGAACCTGCCAGCCTCAGTGTCTGTGGCCGGTGCCCTACCCACTGAGCTATGGGCGCTGCCAACTTGCCCAAATTTTGATTGGGATTTTGTTAAATCTATAGATCAGGTTAGCAAGAACTGACAGGTACATGGAACATCTTTCCAAATTTTGAAATCTTTGGTTTCGTTCATCAGAGTTTTGTAATTTTCTTCATGTAGATGTTTTATATACTTTGTTACATTTATACCTAAATTTTTCTGTTTCTGGTGCTAATATAAATGGTACTGTGTTTTTTATTTCAAATTCCAATTGTTCATTGGTATATAAGAAACCATTTGACTTTAGTATGTTAACCTTGCATCCTGCAGCTCTGCTGTAATAACATATTACTTTCAGTAGTTTTGTTGTTGTTGTGGATTCTTTGGGATTTTCTACACAGTCATGGCATCTGTGAACAAAGATAGTTTTATCACTTCCTTTCCAATCTGTTGTGGTTTTATTACATTAGCTAGGTCTTCCAATATAATGTTGAACTGTAGTGATGTGAGTGGATATCCTTGCTTTGTTCCTAATCTCAGCAGAAAATCATCAAGCTTCTCAGCATTAGGTATGTTAGCTGTGGGTCTTCCGTAGATGTTCCAGGTAGGTTATGGGATAGGACTCTCCTCTCGCACAGTCTCAGACCCTACGTTGTCCCGCTACCTCAACTGACCCATTCATCACACAAAAACAGAGTAATCTGTAAAATACACATTTCAGTAAGATCCTATCACTTTTCTGGTTTACATGACTTCCCACAGCATTAAAATGAAAGCAAACCCGTGACCTGGTCCCTCTGAGAAGACCTCACCCAGGGTCGCTCTAGCCACACGCCGGCCTCCTCCACCAGCCTCTGTTATCTGACCTCTGCGGCGCAGCGGGCCAGACTCGCTGTTGCCACGCGCTGCGTTAGGTCACAAGTCGGAGGTCTCTTCCTTCGCTCGCAGGGGGCATCGCTAACCACTCTCCTGACGCTTCCTGCACAGCCGCTCAGTGCGACGCGTGTTATGTTTTTCTTTCTTTCTTTCTTTCTTTTTTTTTTTTT
>NW_003852640.1:3541-6256 GCF_000181295.1 Otolemur garnettii | reverse complement strand
CTCACAGCAACCTCCAACTCCTGGGCTCAAGCGAGTCTCCTGCCTCAGCCTCCCAAGTAGCTGGGACCACAGGCACCCGCCACAACGCCTGGACATTTTTTGGTTGCAGCCATCACAGTTGTTTGGCGGGCCCGGGCTGGGGACTCGAACCCGCCACCCTAGGTGTACGTGGCTGGCGCCTCAGCCGCTCGAGCCACAGGCGCCGAGCCGTGTTATGTTTTTCTTACTGGCCTTCCCTTCCCACTAGATGGGGAGCTTGGAGAGGACACACCCTTGCTTAGAACTTTGTCCTTTCTACCACAATGGAGCGCGCAGCACGCCACTGCACTAGCATGTTTGCTCGGGTCCTCCCGTCATGCTCCGCGGCCTCTTCCTGACCTCTCAGCCCCGGCGCCGGGCGGAACTCTGTGCCTGGCGGAACTTTCGCGCGCCGCAGATGCCTTTCTGGAGGAGGAAATTCGGCATCGGACCCGAGGCTCTACGTAGGCTTTGGTGGCGGTCGCAGCGTATGGCGGTGAGATGTGTGGCAGATACCCTCGGGTGGGGCCTTGGGCTGTTGGCAGCTCCCTGGTGACTTTCGTACTGCCCCCCGCCCCCTTTCTCCAGGCTCTAGGTCATTCTGCTCGGGAGGCTCCGGCGGTCCCAGGCCCGTGTACCGCCCGCGCGCCTTGCAGACCCCGGGTCTCCAGCCAGGCGTCTGGCTCCCAGAATCTTCCCGCTGTCTGTTTCTGCTCAGGGCGACGCACAGGCAGTGACGCCGCCTGCACAGAGCACCCAGTGGGGGGTGAAGGTGACGCATCCTCGAAGAAACAAAAGAAGAAGAAAACCTGGAACAGGGCCTCTGTGGCGAATGGAGGCAGGAAGACCTCAGAAAAGCCTGCCCGGGAGGAAGCCCCCATGAGCGCTGAGGCCCAGGCAAGGGCGAGCTTTAGTTGGGAAGAGTGGAATCCCCGGGTACAATCTGGGTGCGAGTCCACGGGCTGGTGGGATCTGTGTTTTTAAGGCAGGGAGGAGGATGGGATCCAGGTTTGAGGCCTTGCGGGATGGGGCTAGGGATTGTGGGGCTCCCATGTCCTCACAGCCACTTCCCAATCTGTCACAGGCAAAGCAGCTGGCCCAGGAACTGGCCTGGTGCGTGGAGCAGCTAGAGTTGGGCCTCAAGACGCAGAAACCCACCCCGAAACAGAGTAAGGGGCCCTTCTGTATATGGGGGATGTGGACGGTACAGTACCATGGTTTGCAGGTGCTGGCAGTGGATGGAGTAGTTGCCTTTATGGCAGGATGATAGGAAGTGAGTATAGAAGTCACTAGTCTTTTATTCTTATTTCCAGAAGAGCAGGCAATTGGGGCCATCCGAACTCTATGTAGCAAAAGAACACCCCTGCCCCGGAAGAGGCAGTTGATGCACTCCTTGTTTGGGGACTACAGGGCTCAGATGGAAGCAGAGTGGCATGAGGCCCTGCGGTCTCTCAGGTCTGGTGAGTATCTGGGAACCGGTTGATTTAGGAGGGTCTAGTTCAAGGGGGTAAGGGGGCAACACCTGGGGAACAAAAGCAAGAAGGCCTAGCAGGGGTATCTAACCTGAGCCCTGCAGGCTGTGTGTGGATTATGTGAGGACTTTTTTGCTTATTGGTGGTGGCAGATATTACAAAAATTATGCGTGGTTTTTTTTTTTATTTCCCTCATAAGCTTACACAGTGTCTGTGTATTTAATGTGTGGCCCAATGTATTTTTCCACTGTTTGTGCCTTGACTTTCTCTGCTGGCCATGAATCCATATCCCATAGCAGTATGAGCACATTTCTTGGAGCCAGATGACCTGGGTTCAAATTCTGGGTCAACAGCTTAGTAGCATTAACACCTTTGGCAAGTTACCAAATCTTATGTGAGTGTAAATGACAGATAATAATATCTACGTAAAAATTTTGATAAATTAGGTATTTTGTGCAAAGGGGTTACATTAGTATGGGCAATGTTAAGAGGTAATGTTAACTCTTTTTATTCCATTCTGGCACCATCTCCTTTCCTCTCTCTGACAGCTGCTCATTCCGCCCAGGTGCATCCTGTAGATGAAGCCACCAGAAAGAAGAGTCGAAGGGTCTGTAGGCCTCGCCCTGCAGGGAGAATCCAGGCCACTGTGGACACTCCTGATGAAGAGTTCAAGTTCAGTTTCTTTTAGACTCCAGTCTTGGCACAGTTCCCCTCCTGAAGGGTAGTGTGGGATTTGTCTTGAGTGCAGAACTTTTGTAGGAACTCTCTCTTGACAGATGTGAGACTATTCTGTCCCTGGCTGGTCTGAGGATCTGGGGCTACTAGTTAGGTATGGGACTGTCAGATAGGAACAGGACCCCATTTGTAGGATTTCTGATGAAATGCTCTCCCTGGCATGAGAGCACTACATTTAGAAAATATTGTACAATAAATTGAAGTGCATGTTTAGTGTGTTATAGAAAGGGTATTATATTCAGTCTTTAGGTTGGTAGCAAGGATTAGTGGGGAAACTACATGATTGTACGTTGCTCACTTTTGAAAGGATTCCCTATAAAACAGGTTAGTGCTTCATGCTGTTATGGCATATTGCTCTAATCTCTCTTTCTCTCTCTCTTTTTTTTTTTTTTGATAAAAATGGATAATGAGGCTCGGCGCCTGTGGCTCAAGTGGCTAAGGCACCAGCCACATACACTTGAGCTGGCGGGTTCGAATCCAGCCTGGGCCC
>NW_003852640.1:0-3150 GCF_000181295.1 Otolemur garnettii | reverse complement strand
AGGTGCCCACCACAATGCCTGGCTATTGTTTATTGCAGTTTGGTTGGGACCAGGTTCCAACTCACCACCCTTAGTATATAGGACTGGTGCCCTACCCACTGAGCCACAAGTGCCACCCAGAAGTTTACTTCTTAATTTTATTTTTAGCTGGCCCAGGCTGGGTCCGAACCCGCCACCCTTGGTGTATGAGGCTGGTGCCCTAACCGCTGTACTATGGGAGCTGAGACAGTCCATGTTGTCTTTGTTCCTGAGCAGGTGTCATTCTCAGTTAAGCATTGTAGCTTCCATCAAACTACTCTCTGTCCATGGGAACAGGGAGCCTCTTGCTTTGGAGTGTGCCTTAGTGGACCTCTTGTGTAAATGTTGGTGGCTCCAGGCATCAGTCTTAGGTCCTAGGCCCCGTTGAGTTGGGATCTTCAGGTGACCTGATGCTCCTCAGCAGCTTGGCCTTTGCTGTTGTCTTCAACACTTGCATTCCAGACTAGATAGATACTTGGAGCCAAACTGCCATCTCCACATTGGTGTTTCATAGGTATTTCAAACTTAATGTGTTCAAAACACCTGATGAGGCTCCAAATCTCCCTTTGTTTTCTGCTTTTTGGTGAATGGTGTTACTGCCCATGTACTTGATTAGGTCCCAACCTGTATCACCTCTGTTGCCCCCTTTGTTCAACACAGTATGTCCAGTACTTTAGCTAGTATGTCAGCTCTGTCTTCAAAATAAATCTGAAATCTTTTACGTATTCATTATCTTTACTGATGGTCATTCTGGTTCTGCTCTCTCTTACTTGCCTGCTGTGCTAACTTTCTAACATTAGGCTCCATTACTATCCACTGTCTGTACTCTTCATGGATGTTGGATAACATTCTCCTGATACAGTGACTTCCCTTTGCCCAGGATACAATATGAAGACTGATGGGAAGGCCCGACACAGGCCTGCACATGTCTGTACACCTGATGGCCCCTCCAATTTGGTCCTCTTTCTGCTCCTAAAGTAACCAGACTCTCACGTTGTTTCAAGGTCTTAAAACTTGCTGTTCCTTTTCCCTAAATTGCTGCTTTTCTAGATATTAGCATGACTGGCTTCTGAGAAAGTAACTGCCCTGTCATTTATCAGGTCAAGGTACCAGGTTCAGATAAAGACAGGAAAGAGTTTTTCTTTGCTTTTTTTCTTTTTTTGAGACAGGGTCTCACTATGTCACCCTTGGTAGAATGCCATGGCGTCACAGCTCACAGCAACCTCAAACTCTTGGGCTTAAGTGATTCTCTTGCCTTAGCCTCCCAAGTAGCTGGGACTACAGGTGCCTGCCACAAAGCCTGGCTATTTCACTCTGGCTCAGGTTGGTCTGGAATTCCTGAGCTCAAGGCAAGCCACCAGCCTTGGCCTCCTGGAATGCAGATTACAGATGTGAGCCATTGTGCTTGGCCAAGGTATCCTTAGTTTGTAATTATAGATTGTTGGTTAAGACCAGGGGTCCTCAAACTTTTTAAATGGGGGGCCAATTCAGTGTCCCTCAGACTGTTGGAGGGCCGGACTGTGGGCCCGGTATGAGCCGGCTGCTAAACAGGACAGGCAGTGGTGGCAAAAACATGCAGCGGGCCTGATGAATGTCCTTGGTGGGCCGCATGTGGCCCGCAGGCCGTAGTTTGAGGACGCCTGGTTAAGACCGAAGGAGAAACAAATAATACGGGGATTACTGTGATACCTTTTTCTAGCCAGTAGTGCTGCTCTTACCTACTAGGGAGGCTGGGACTGGAAGCGTCATGAAGTCTCCCCTCCCATCTAATCTGCTTTCAGAAAGACATGAGGAAAACGGCCTGCACAGTCTCCCGATAGCATCCAAGGATTGTGGGAACCACTGGCCTTGCCCCCAGACTTTCCTGGAGTTGAGAGAATCTTGAAGTCACTGGCTCCCAGGTACTGTCATCCCCATGAGCCATGTGACCATCTCACATATTTAATTCTTGAGGTGCAGAGAGGGCATGGGCATGTCAGAGCCCCAATCCTGGACCAAGTTATATCCTAGGCCTGTGTGGGGGAAGTTACCAGCAAGGAGCCCACATTGAGGAGTGAGCTGAAGGGAAGCAAGGAGCATCTATCTCTGACTCCACACTTGTTTGCTGTAGCTCAGCGGTTCTCAACCTGTGGGTCTCAAAGCACAGGAAGTGTATTAAAGGGCTGCAGCATTAGGAAGGTTGAGAACCACTGCTGTAGCTGAATTTTTTTTTTTGTACAAAAGGTCTTTATTGGTGGGAGGAGGGAGGCTGCAGAGCAGCACCGAGGAGGAGAGAAAAGAGGGGAGAGAGATAAGGAGAGAGTGGGGAAGAGAAGAGAGAGAGAGTAGAGAAGAGCGAGGGGGAAGAGTGCTGTAGCCGAATTTGTGTCTGTTTTGGAAAAGAGAGACATGCAGACTACCCACATAAAGAGCAGCCACCTAAACAAGCTGTAACGGTGGTTTGCTGTATGCTGTATTTTGTCTGTTTTGCATTTCATTGAGTTAGTTATAGCATCTCTGGATCTGTACTGTACACCTGACTGAGCTTCCTCCCTGGACTCTGCTGCTCATATAAGGCAAAAACGTGGTGTAAGGAGGAAAAAGGGCATGCTGGTCTGCAGTGGGGCTGGGTCCACATCTTGTCTGACCATCACATCGTGTGCCCGTCTGCACCTCCTTTTCTGGGCACTGTTATGACACCAGCATCTCTCCTGACACTCTCTGTGCCTGGCTTATATCCAGGCCTGGCTATGTTCAGATGTAAAATCCTAGACAGGTTCCTGTGACCTCTAACTTGTGGAGTGGGGATGGTGATAGGACCCACCATGGACATGACTGAGAAGGTTAAGGGGGATGGCTAACCAAAGCCCAGGAACACCATTGAGATAATGAGCATTCATGGGATATTAATTCTTTATATTACCAACTACGGCCTAATAGTTCTTTGGAAATCAATTGTTAAAGGCCGGACATGGTGGGTTAGGGTTAGGGTTAGGGTAGGCTTAGGGTTCGGTTAGGGTTGGGGTTAGGGGTTAGGGTTAGGGTTGGGTTAGGGATAGGGTTAGGGTGAGGGTCAGGTTTGGGTTAGGGTTAGGGTCGGGGTCAGGGATCAGGGTCAGGGTTAGACTTGGGTTAGGGTAGGGTTGGGGTTGG
>NW_003852639.1:1823489-1829018 GCF_000181295.1 Otolemur garnettii | reverse complement strand
GTCCTTCATGTTCACATGGATGGAGCTGGAAAATGTTCTTCTTAGCAAAGTATCACAGGAATGGAAGAAAAAGTATCCAATGTACACACCCCTACTATGAAACTAATTTATACCTTTTATATGAAAGCTATAACCTGATAACAACCTAAGAATGCGGAGACGGGGGAGGGACAGGGGTGGGGGGAATGGGTGGAGGGAGGGGGATTGGAGGGATCATTTCTGAGGTTTATCTTACAAGGGTACAAATGAATCTTTCTAAGAGTAGAATGTGAACGTTTTAAAACAATAACTAAGAAAATAACATGAAGGCTATGTTAACCAGTTTGATGGAAGTGTTTAGGATTGTGTGTGAAAACCCCACAGCGTACCCCAGAAGTGCATTAATGTACATAGTTAACATTCAATTTTAAAAAAATAGTGATATACGGAATCTGATCTAGGTGTCCAGTTCCAGACCTGTAAACAACATTTTTAACTTGGAGAATAATCGGAAGATGGAAGGTGCCCTCTGGTGGCCAACCAATGTTAAAAGTCCGCCATTCGTTCCTGCAAAAGATTTCAAGTTTAGCTTTTTTCACTTGGAACCTCTACTGCAGGGCTCATCCCTTGAAATCCTGGAAATGAGCTAATGTTAGATTTAAAGGCATCATGTGTGTCTGACCCATGTCGCTCACACCTCAAAACCACAACACAGAACAAGGCTCACAAAACACAGAACACAAACAAATTGAAACCAAAGGGACCAAGTACAAAGACAAAACCCAGACAACGGCCAAAGACAAAACCCGGACAACGGCCAAAGACAAAACCAGGACAACAGCCAAAACCTGGATGATGGCTAGTCCGTGACCAAGTGGGAGCGACCACACTATCCGTCATGATCACTGATTGGGGATTCCACGTCCCAATCTGCCTGGAGAGTGGGGATGTCTCCCACTTCTCCCTGCTGGTTGGTCCCCAGTGCGTCTGCCTTGACCCTACACCAGCATCAGATCAGACTCTTAACCGGCCGGACACAGAACACAGGACATAGGCACCTCAAACACTTACCAAACTCTCCTGGAGGGGGGCCATGGGGGTTGGGGGATCCCAGAAGAGCCCCCAAATGTTGTGCCCAGATCACAATGTCCCCAAGAACCACCAGGGAGCCAGGGTCGGATGCAAAAGCAGGAGAGTTTTATTCAAGCTCGAGAGCCTGGGCCTCCAGTATCTTGGCACAGCGCGATAGGGCTGAAGGCCCTGTTCTAAGGGGGAGGAGGCTTTTATGGGCAAGGGGAAGGGAAAAGGAAGTGACCTTTATGTGAAGTCATGCATCTTTCTAATTGGTAGGGGGAGGCCTCCTGACTTCCAAGAACTTGAAATTTAAGTTCAGGAAAACTGAAACTTAAGTTTAAGATGACGTCAGTCTTGTTCTTTCACTAAACAGATTATTTAAGTTTTTGCCAAAAATATCCTGAGCTTCTGCATTGTGTTGATCAACTGCCTTCTTCTGATCCAGTTTGGAATGGAGACCAGACACATCTTTTGTAGTTCCTTCAACTGTGCTGAGCAGCTATATAATATTTTTAAAAATAAATGTTGACAAGATAGGCATGGCAAAAGCAATCTAATGAAATTATCTGTGCTATGTAAAAATTTCTCTTGACAAAAACAATGAAATTTTAGACATTGTATCAGAAGAAGTACTTAATCTCATGCTTTAATTTGTTTAGATGCCCAGGAATGTTTATTTCCCCTCAGCTACCCATTTATGAAAGCAAGGAAAAGTGATTTTTTGAAATTTATTATGATAATTATGCTTTCTGAAAATTTTTTCCCCATTATGTTCTGCCACTTCCTCAAAAGTACACCTAATAAGAAATTAAAGACTCTCAAAATCCTCCATTATTAGAAAGCACTAAATTCTTCGTGACACATTAGGTTCAATCATCACCACAAAGAAAAAGCACCATAGCATCGTTATTCTACAAGTCCACAAAAATATACTACAAAGTCACGTTCCATTTTCAAGACTCTAGGACTAGTTTTTTCTGAAGTCAGTATTTCCAGGGAGAAAAATATAGATGAAAGAGTAAAATAATGATTTTTAAATTGACAGAAATATCATTTAGAATGAATTAAAAAAAAACCTCACAATTAACACTTAAGCACAGAAAGTTACTTCTACCCATTCTCTAATTTGTTTAATTTAATTGTTAAGAAGTTAAATTTCTTTAATACTTAATGCAAATACAAATGAAAACAAAAGACAAAGCTTGCTAACAACATCATGAAGTTTCTCTTCAGTACTTTCCAAAATTGATGTGACATATTCTTCCTTAACAAGTTGTAATTTAGTTTCTTGCAAATGTTTTTGAGTGCTCCTGTGTCTTATTTTTCAGGTCATATTTACACTGGTCAAGTTCATTTGTATTAGTCATAAACAACTCTGTAACCTAAATATGTTAAACATTAAGTATTTAAAAAGGCTGATCTGGTTGTTAAGACATTTGGCTAACCCATAATATGATATTAGAAGAATGAAACAAAGTACTTCATACAGAAGCTATAACAAGTGACCAGCTATTTTATATAGCACCTGTCTACTTCCTGTAAGCTTATTCTAAAGTGTGAGATTAGATAACAGGTCTGGAATAGGGATATACATTCTTCGGTTTCCTTCTAACACTATCTATGGATTTTAATACAAATGTATTAATGTAAAAGAAGCATCGAAGGGTCTGGTTGTTGCCTAACTTAGTTATCACTCTTACTTAATATCCTATCTCTCCCAATATATGCATCCCTTCCACTGATAATCATGTCAACAAAAATGCCTTGGCACTCACTGTTTTGTAGCTATACAACAAAACTGCATTATTCAGTTATCTTCTGAAAATATTGCATTCATTAGGCTTTTTCATTATCATTGATGACAGTAAAATCATGATCCAGAAGGAGACTGACTCCCTTCGTGCACTTCTGGGCAGCCAGTCTGAAGGGGACTGGCTCCCCTCCCCCTCCACTTCTGGGCAAGGTCAATCAGCTCAGGGTGAGCCAGTCTATCAGAAACAGACAAGAAGCCCCCCTCTTTAGAAAGTCCCTAACCATAAACAGCTCAGCCAATAGCAACCCCGCCTGACAAAACACCTGACGAAATTCCTCTATACACTTTAAAAACCTCTGCTCTAGTCCCTTCCGGGTCGCCCCTCCTACACTGTAGGGCGGAGTGACCCAGGCATATGCTTGCATTTTAAATAAAAAGCACTTCTTTGTTTTTACATGTGTGTATGGTGGTCTCTCAGTGGCAACTGAGGTCCCAACAGGCAGACCCAGGCTGGATTAGAACCTGCCGGCTCTGCGGTATGTGGCTGGCCCCTTAGCTGCTTGAACTACAGGCGCCGACCTGGGATTTCCAGTCTTAACATGAAAATGCTTTCATCCCTGAAATGAAGTCAGTCCCTAGCAGCCCTAGCCTTTACTGCCCGCTGAGCTTTCGGTGACCATCACCACCCCACTCGCCTACTGGACCTTAAATCGGTTGTGGAGGGTGGATTCCTCATTTAGGCTGCGGGCCCACTGCAGGCCTTTCCCCTTTGAAGATTACTGAGCCTTTTTCCTGTCGTTTGTGCGAGACGGAGATGGTATTCTCTCGAGAAACCTGAGGGCAGTGGCTATGGCGGTGGTGGGAAGCAGACTTGGGCCAGTAGTGGTTGCTGGACCTTACCCAGGAGCGACTGCAAATGCAACCACCACAGAAGAGGGGGAGACGAAGCCGGTGGCGGAGGTAGCAGCCTCTCAGGCTGGAGAAGGGACGTCGGCTGCTTCGGCAGCTGAGCCCAGTTCCGGAGAGACTGAAAGTGGGTAAAAATAAGGTGACCAGATGTCCCGCTTTTGGCGGGACAGTCCCATTTTTTAATAATTTGTCCCACGTCAGTGACATCTTTAAAAAGTCCCAATTTTTGGAAAGAATTCATGACAAGCTAGGGAATGGCAGGAGAATGGGAAGGGAATATATGGTTTTTGGTTGCTATGTAGCTATTTTACCAGGATATGAGTTTTATATTATTTTTGTGAATTTTATAATATTAAACTTAATAATAACAAATAATTGTAGAGAACTGATTATCGAGAACTGCTTATCAAAGTTCGCATTGTTGATTAGTTGTTAGAATTCGACCACCATTGTTTGGACTTAGTGAACAATGGCATTTTTTGGCATTGGCAATGACGAAAATATTTTGTAACTGTCTCTCAGACGATACACATCGTACTGCGTGTTAGTGCTAGTTAAACAAGTGATGTCAACAAATCAGCTATTCAGATAATTTAGGTATGCTATTTATTTATTTATTTATTTCATGAAATTAGCAGACAGTACTTGTATTATTTATATTTTATAGTGGCAGCAAAAAGTCTAGCTCCGGCCTTGAAAATGACACTTATGACTTATGAGGTATCATTATTTTAAAAAATATATTGATAAGGAAAAGGTTAAATCTTGGGCATCAGCAAAAATCACAATAGAGAACAAATGGTTAGAAATATTTCATCATTTTGAAACAAACCATATTCCATACAATAATGCACTAAAAATTGTGGGATACACGCTGTCCTCACCAGGAACTAATGCTGTGACTGATGTGTTTTTTCTACGGTAAATAAAGTATGGGCATCAGAAAAATCACAATTAGTGTTGAGACTTTGAAAGCCATTTTATGTGTGAAATATAATTTAACAAATTCTTGTGAAAAATTTCATGACCTTTTAAACAATGACAGCAATCTACTAAAAAATTTCACTCAAATGAGAAATATGCCAAAGAATAAAATAATACTATACATATTTTTAATGTATTATATTTGTAAATTGTACTTATGTTGAAATTAAAAATATATATTATAATACTATTTTTGCATTCTATGAAAATTTTTGTTGCTCCATATAGACCAAATTTTTAATTAAGAACCCCCGCGTTCCCATCAATGGTGTCCCAATTTACCAATGTTAAAATCTGGTCACCTTAGGGTAAGAGGTCCTGCTGCCCAAGGACCACATTGGAGGAAGGTTGCCTGCCCCACTTGGAATCCTACCACTCTGGGAGCCCTCCAGCCACCCCAGAGAACCTAGGTCCTTCTGCCAATGGCTTGTCCTGCACCCATTGCAATGGTAAATGTGCACACCTCTACTACCATTACCTCAGCATGTACCCCAGATTACACCCCTTCCACACCTTTCCCATTCACTGAGAAACCTCAAGGTTCTTATCCTTTCTCTGGCCCTTGCACCCTGGCAGGGAGCTGGTAGTTTACTTTTCTGACAGAAATCCTTCAAGCATACCAGAAAATAAACCATTTTGCAGTGCCAGACTGGAAGAAGTAATGGACCCCTTGAAAACCGAGTGGGAGAAATGCATCTCCTTAAAGCTCTCCCAGGAGCAGCTCTAACCCATGTAGACTTGTCTGTAAGGGCTGATTATGCTTCTCAGTTTTCCTTGGGCCAGCTTGGGTCAGCATCGTGGTCACATTCTTCTTAATATTTTTTTTTTTT
>NW_003852639.1:1815722-1822969 GCF_000181295.1 Otolemur garnettii | reverse complement strand
TCACAGCAACCTCAAAATCTTGAGCTTAAGAGATCTTCTTGTCTCAGCCTCCCAAGGAGCTGGGGCTTATGGGCACCTGCAACAACACCCATCAATTTTTTTGGTTGCAGTTGTCATTGTTGTTTAGCTGGTCTGGGCTGGGTTTGAACCTGCCAGCCTCAGTGTATGTGGCTGGCACCCTACTGACTGAGCTATAGGTGCTGCTATTGTCCCTTTTGTTGAGCTTCCAGCCTGGTTCCATGCAGTTACAAAACATATAAACAAATATAAGACAGTGTCATTTAAACTTTGTATTGGATGATAGGGTGTTACCATAAAGGGTTGATGGGCAGGGCAGTGTGGTACATGCTTATAGCTCCAGCTACTTGGGAGGCTGAGGCAAGAGGATATCTTCAGCCCAAAAGTTTGAGGTTTATGTGAGCTATGACACCACAGCACTCTACAGAGGATGACCAATTAAAACTCTGTCTCAAAAAAAAAAAAATCCAAAACAGTTAAAAGTTTTGGTAGCTTTGAAGAGACCAGTTTGTACATGCATTTGAGAAATTATGCTCAAAGTCGAATTAGGTGGGATGGATTATCTTTTATAACTATAAGCCAGAAGGTATGAAAAAGGCCGCTTTGTATCTGTGTCTGTGTGTGTGTGAGACAGTTTCACTTTGTTGACCTTGTAAGAGTGCCTCATAGTTCACAGTAACCCGAAACTCCTAGGCTCAAGTGATTCCCTCGCTTCAGCCTCCCAAATACCTGGCACTAAAAGCACCCTCCACAATGCCAGGCTACTTTTTTTTAGAGACAGGGTCTTGCTCTTGCTCAGGCTGGTCTCAAACTCCTGATCTCAAGGGATCCTCTCTCCTTGGCCTCCCATAGTGCTAGGATTATAGGTGTGAGCCACCTGGCCTGGCCCTCGACTGTGTCTTAAAATGTTTGATTTGTTAGCTTTGAAAATTCAGGATTTGAGATAGAAATTTAGACTCTGTATCTTGTACAGTGTTGATGTCTGACTATATTGCTGCTGAACTCCAGTTTGCCATGGACCCTCCACCTCCTTTACCTAGGTGATTGATTGGTTGCCATTCGTTGCCCTTCTTAAACCATTCTGATCCTTACACTTGGCCTGCCTCACATAAGGATGCTTGCCTATCTCTGAAGAGTCCAAGTTTAGGACTCCTTTAGGATCATCAGTTTCAGGGGCTAGGCACCTGTAGCTCAGTGGTTAGGGTACCAGCCACGTACACTGGTGATTGTGGGTTCAAACCCGGCCCAGGCCTGCTAAACAACAATGACAACTACAACAAAAATAGCCAGGTGTTGTGGCAGGCACCTGTAGTCCCAGCTACTTGGGAGGCCAAGGCAAGAAAATTTCTTAAGCTCAAGAGTTTTAGGTTGCTGTGAGCTCGGGCAACATAGACTCTTGTCAAGAGAAAAAAAAGGATTGTCAGTTTCAGTTCCCATTCTATTAGAATTCCTCCTGTTTATGAGCATTGCCAGATTGACATACATAGCCTCCTTTTTTAATTGGGTATTTTTTCTTCCAGCATCTTAGTAACATTGGTCCTGTTTATGGCAACCAAAAACAAAACAGTGCAGTGTCTACAAGTGGGAATCTAAATGGTAAGTATTTAAATATCTCATTTAAGTAGTTTAAATATTTTTTAAGCTGTTGAATCCAAATGTGCCTAGAGACGGACATTCTTTGAGTAAACCCTTAACCTGGATATTTACCAAGATATTTTAAAGCTGGAACTCAGTTTTTAAGAGCTAACCAAGGATTTGGCAGATGGTAATGGAGAAGAATTTTTGTCATTTTATAACACAGTTTGGTTTTGAGTGAGACATTTTTAGGCTAAAACAATGTGCAGGCTCAGTGCCTATAGCTCAACCGGCTAAGGCGCCAGCCACGTACACCTAAGGTGGCGGGTTCGAACCCAGCCCGGACCTGCCAAACAACAATGACGGCTGCAACCAAAAAATAGCCAGGCATTGTGGCGGGCACCTGTGGTCCCAGCTACTTGGGAGGCGGAGGCAGGAGACTCACTTGAGCCCAGGAGTTGGAGGTTGCTGTGAGCTGTAATGCCATGGCCCTCTACCCAGGGGGATAGCTTGAGGCTCTGTCTCAAAAAAAAAAAAAAATGTGCAATTTTAAGGTCAGATTTACTGTGTCTATATTAGCATCTCCATCTTTACCCTCATAGCTAACATTTAATTTAGAAGGAATCAGTTGCTCTCCACTCTTTACTATAATTCAGCTATTACTTAACAAACTTCCTGTATGCATCATCTAATATTCCTTGCCTGAAACTTCAGCTTATCCATGTGATAGCATTTCTGTATTGATCACCTGCTGCAGCATGTTCTTCTGTTATTAACTCATCTGCTAGGGAAATGCCCTTCATTACTAATGGCAATCTCAAGAGGGTTTGCTTAGCTGAGAGCTAGTTAGCTATTCATCTGACACATGACATCATTAACTTGTCTTTTGGAATGGTAGTATCTTAAATACCCAATCATTTCCACTGTTACTAATGTCCCAAGGTGGGTTGGAAATAGCTAAGTGTGTTGTTTTATCTTTTTGCACCGTATTTACCCCTTTAATTGTTTTGACAAATACTTGGTGCCACTTCTGTTCTTACAGGTGGAACCACTTTTGGAGATGAATTCCTCCTTTGTCTTCTTTCAGCCTCTCAGACTTAAGGATATTGTGGTTTGGAAAATGCTTTTTGCTAAGTCGTGGTAGAAGCTAAAATGAAATAATCTTAAAGTATTGTGAAATGGTGCTAATAGCACTTAATCTGAAAGAGTAGTTCAGTTTAATGTTAGTAATTAAAAGTTTGTATGTTGTCATATTCAGCCTAACGTGGCCAGTAATAATTAAAATGCAAATGACAAATAAAAATGTAATAGTGTCTTCATACTTACAGGGAAGTGGAAAAAAGAAAACAAAAAAAATAGCTGTTTTTTGATTACGGTAATTCTAAAAATAGAGATAATGACATTGCAGCCATTCAGCATTAAAACCTTCATGAGAGACAGCAGTAACATCTGATATGTTCCTAATGGGAAATTCTATGTAAATCTGGTCTTGTATATGTGGAATATGACCTACCTCCATGTCTGGATCCTTTTTATTGCAGCAGAACTGCTGATAATTTACAAGTTTGCTTCCAATTAAGATATAGTTTTCTACGCAGTTGTTTACATAAAGGTGTTTTCCTGCAGCTTTGGGGACATTTTTTGGAAGAGGGGGGAAAAAACTAATTGAGAGGAATAATAGAACTGGAAAATTTTCAAAGGTTCCTATTTCAGAAATACACAAGGTAGTGCTGGGCATGGTGGCTCACACCTGTCATCCTAGCACTCTGGAAGGCCAAGGCAGGTCGATTGCTTGAGCTCAGGAGTTGGAGACCAGCCTGAGCAAGAGTGAGACCCCATCTACAAAAAAAAAAAGAGCTGAGTGTTGTGGCTGGCACCTGTAATACTAGCTACTTGAGAGACTGAGGCGAGAGAATCACTTGAGCCCAAAAAGTTTGAGGTTGCTGTGAACTGTGATGCCACACCATTCCTTTTTTTTTTTTATTAAATGATAGCTGTGTATATTAATACAATCATAGGGTACAGTGTGGTATTTTCATATACAATTTGAAATATTTTCATCAAACAGGTTAACATAGCCTTTATATCATTTTCTTAGTTATTGTGTTAAGACATTTATATTCTACTTTTAGAAAGATTCACTTGTACCCTCATAAGATAAACCATAGAAGTGATCCCTCCAATCACCCTCCCTCCATCCATCCCCCCTCTCCCTCCTCCTCCCCATATCTTAAGCTATATTTAGGTTATAGCTTTCATATGAAAGCTATAAATTAGTTTCATAACAGGGCTATGTACATTGGATACTTTTTCTTCCATTCTTGTGATACTTTGTTAAGAACATTTTCCAGCTCCATCCATGTAAACATGAAGGACGTAAAGTCTCCATCTTTATTTATGGCTGCATAGTATTCCATGGTGTACATATACCACAGTTTGTTGATCCATTCGTGGATTGATGGGCACTTGGGCTTCTTTCATGACCTGGAAACTATGAATTGGGCTGCAATAAACATTCTGATACAAATATTTTTGTTGTAATGTGGTTTTTCGTCTTCTGGATATATATCTAATAAAGGAATTGCAGGATCAAATGGCAGGTCTATTTTTAGTTCTCTAAGTGTTCTCCAGACACTTATGTTCCAAAAGTTCCAAAAGTGAACATACACAAATCTATAAATATAATTCATCACATAAACAAATTAAAAAACAAAGGTCATGCCATTCTACTGATGGCAAAAAGTGAGACTCTGTCTCAAAAAAAAAAAGTCTCAGGGTAATTTTCCTTGTGTCCTTAGTATGCAGCTATATTTTTTGTATGAAATATGTAAATTGTCTATTGATATTATTTCCTCACAAACCAGGTTAGTCTAACCTGAAATTTATGCATTAGAATGATCTTAATAAGTGTTGCATTGACAAATGGATGTGGAACTAAAACTTGCCTGCTAAATTTAAAGCCTTCTTTCTTGTGTTCTATACAACCCCTGAGAACCACTGGGTTAAGGCATATTAAGAAAGGATAGATGGGGGAGAGGGAGTGAAATCAATATTGAATGTTAGCTCTTTTACTCAGTTCTCTGGTTCTACCTTTCACGTGTCTTCCCTTCCCTTTGTCTAATAAATGTAACAGATAGTAAGTGTTCCTCTCGCTGAGTTTCTGTTCACTAGTCTATAATAATAAATATACTAAAGGAAGTCACTTTCATTCTTCTTCTCCACTTCTTTCCTACAATGTGCATGCTCAGAAACCACCAGGAAGATCCCCGCAAAATATAAGTAATTTAACCAAAATTGCTTTGCCAAATAAAGCTAATCCTTCTCATTTCCCCATTTTGCCTGCAGAGGGCAGAATAATTTATTTGAGTAATGACAAGCATTGTGAAGTTCTGTGTATTGCAACTGAAATTTAATAGGAGTCTTGTTTTACACAATTAAATGCAGTTGAACTAGAGGAGGATCTATTTTCTTGATTTTATTTTTTGCTTTCTGCAT
Organism: Otolemur garnettii; assembly: GCF_000181295.1. Classification (NCBI taxonomy): domain Eukaryota; kingdom Metazoa; phylum Chordata; class Mammalia; order Primates; family Galagidae; genus Otolemur; species Otolemur garnettii. The sequence goes on along the minus strand of NW_003852639.1, from coordinate 1,817,881 downwards.
TGATCCTTTGTTTTCTGCTCAGTGCCTTCCCCCTCATGGCTATCCCTTGGAACACCCATTAAACAAAAGTGGCTATCCGTATAGTCTAACTGAGCCTAATCGCCATGGCCCCGACCCTGAGAAGCTTGAATTTGACTTCTGGGCAGGAAAACCTATTTTTGGAGACCTCTACAGAGCCTACTTGTACAAACGGGTTTTGTTGGCCCTACATGACAGAGGTACATAAGGTATTCAAGGTCATGTCAGTTCAGGGTTGCTTTGAACTGCTGTCATTGTCAGTCTAGAATTAGACATACACCTCATTCTCTTACCACTACACTGGCTCCCAACTCTACATATAGCCAGACTATGGAAGAAATAATTTCCTTCTCTGTCTCTTACTATAAGTTATAGCCATTTTATATACATATATATAGTTTTAAGAACTTTCCTTTTTTTGTCTTTTTTTTTAGACAGAGTCTCACTCTTTTACCCCAGGCTAGAGTGCCGGGCATCATCATTGCTCACAGAACCCTCGATACTCCTAGGTTCAAGCAATAATCCTCTTGCCTCAGCCTCCCAAGTAGCTGAGACCACCTGACAGAAGATCAGGCTAATTTTTCTATTTTTAGTAGAGATGGGGGTCTCATTCTTGCTCAGGCTGGTCTCAAACTCAGAAGCTCAAGCAGAACTCCTACGTTGGCCTCCCAGAGTGTTAGGATTATAGGCGTAAGCCACCACACCTGGCCTTGTGTTGAGATTTTTTTTTTTTTTTGAGATAGTGGTGTCATAGCTTACAGCAACCTCAAACTCTCGGGCTCAAGCCGTTCTCTTGTCCCAGCCTCCTGAGTAGCTGGGACCGCAGGCACTCACCACAATGCCTGGCTATATTTTTGTTGTTGTTGTTTAGCAGGCCCAGGCCTGGTTTGAACCCACCAGCCCTGGAGCATGTGGCTGGCTCCCTAAGCACTGAGCTATGGGTGCCCAACCTGTGTTGAGATTTTTAAACTCCTGTACTGATATGTCAATATTTGTTGTTGTTTGTTTATTTAAGAGACAGAGTTTCTGTCACCCAGGCTGGAGTGCTCAATCTCCTGTCTCACCCTCTTAAATAGCTAGGACTACAAGCTCAGTATTTTTTGTTTTATTTTACTGGAGTATTAGGCCCTATATTTTTGTGGCAGTTGTCTCCAATAATCTCAATAATTGCAGGCCTGTTTTAATCTCCATCACTGCAGCTCCCCAGTTAAAGATCTCTGATGACCGGCTGACTGGAGCTGGAGAGAAGGGTTACTCTATGGTGCGGGCCTCTCATGGGGTATGGAAAGGTGCCTGGTACTTTGAAATTACCATGCATGAGATACCACCAGAAACTGCTGCCAGACTGGTTTGGTCCTAGCCCTTCAGTAAGCTGGGGTCATGGTGTTAGCATCACAGCAGGTGTGGCAGTATCAGCCATCTAGCTAAGTCTTCAAGATTATTTGGTTGATAAGACTATAGGCATAAAATTCAGTTCCCAAGGGTTTAATTTGTTTGTAGTTCTTGGAATATTTTTCCAATTCTTTGCTTGTAAGAAACCATTTGTAAGCAACTTTACAAAATGGACAATAAATAAAAAAGGAGAATCTTTTTTCCTTCAGCAAACCAGAACTGCCTTGTATTCATGACTTCCTATATATCTTTTTATTGGGACAGGTATTCTTCAAGCACCCTTAAGTTATGATAAATTTAACTATTCTTGGCGGAGCAAAAAGGGAACCAAGTTCCACCAGTCGGTTGGGAAACACTAATCTGGCTATGGACAGGTAGACATCCTGGGATTTTATATTAACCTTCCTGAAGACACAGAGACAGCCAGGTCATTGCCTGATACTTATAAAGATAAGGTAGGTTGTTCCCCCTGCCACAACGTGGGGCAACCAGTGCCTGGAACTGTGGGTCTGTGTGTTATCTTGTGATGTTGACCCCCATTCACTTGTCTGTCTTCCTGATATTTTATTACAAAAATTTCCAGATGGAACAGCAAGATTGAAAGAATTTAAAGGCTCGGAGCCTGTGGCTCAAGCAGCTAAGGCGCCAGCCACGTACACCTAAGGTGGCGGGTTCGAATCCAGCCCGGGCCCGCCAAACAACAATGATGGCTGCAACCAAAAAATGGCCGGGCGTTGTGGCGGGTGCCT
>NW_003852639.1:1812033-1815220 GCF_000181295.1 Otolemur garnettii | reverse complement strand
TTTTTTTTTTTTTTTTTTTTTTTTTTTTTTGAGATAGAGTCTCATTTTGTCACTCCTGGTAGAGTGCCATGGCATCACAGTGCATAGCAACCTCAAAATCCTGGGCTTAAATGATTCTCTTGCCTCAGCCTCCTGAATAGCTAGGACTACAGACGGCCACCACAACACCCGCCTATTTTTAGAGACAGGTCTGACTCTGGCTCTGGCTCAGGATGGTCTTGAACCTGTGAGGTCAGGCAATCTACCCACCTCAGCCTCCTCAGTGCTGAGATTACAGGCATGAGACACTGTGCCTGGCTGGCTTTTACCTACTTTTGAATTTATATAAATGGAATCATGAAGTGCGTAGTCTTTTGTCTCTGGCTTTTTGTGCTAGGCAAAATGCTTTTGAGATTCTTCTGTGTTGCTGCATGTCTATGGCATCTTTTAGCCACAGAGTGGTATTCCCTTGTATGAATGTACCACAGTGTGCGTATCCATTTTCCTGTTACTGGCCGCATGGCTATTGCAGGTATGGGGCTACTATGAATAAGATGCTATTATGAAAAGATCTCTTTTTGTCAACATATGTTTTTATTTACTTGGGGTCAGTATATAGATGGAATTATTGGGTCATAGGGTAGTTAAACATTTAGTTTTATAAGAGATTATCAGACTACATTCCACCAACAATGTATAAGAGTTTTAGTTGCTATCATTTATTATGTTCTGTCAACTTAGTTTTAGCCTCTTTGATGGATACATATGTAGTTTCTCATTGTGAGTTAAATGTACCATTTCAAGTGGCTGGGACCACAGGCGCCCACCACAGCACTGGCTATTTTTTGGTTGCAGCCATCATTGTTGTTTGGTGGGCCAAGCTGGATTTGAACCCGCCACCTTAGGTGTATGTGGCTGGCGCCTTAGCCACTTGAGCAACAGGCACCGAGCCATGCCCAGCTATTTTTAGAGACCGATTCTTGCTGTTGCTCAGGCTGGTGTCCACTTCCTGAGCTAAAGTAATCCACCCACTGCAGCTTCCCAGAGTGCTAGGATTATAGGCATAGGCCACTGCTCCTGCCCTTAAATACACTTTCTTAGTGATTACACTCATTTGGAGAATCACATCAACCAATGATTATTTATTCAAATTAACATGGATAAGATTGCCAACATTTCTTTCTCCCAAAGGCACTGTTTTCACCATAAGAAAGATAGATTAGAAGAGCAGAAAGCTCTGGGCTAGATGCTAGAAGGCAAGAGACCAACTTCTGTTTATAGTACTCCCTGAGCATCTGACCTGGCTTTCAGTATTTTCATCTATAATACAGGGTTAAACCACCTGTCCAGGCCCTCTCAGAGGGCCAATAAGAAAACAAACTGTAATGAGAAGTGCTTTGAAAACTATAAATTTCATAATAAAATCCCAAAACTACAGATATTGGCGTGGATGAGGAGAAAAGGAAATACTTCTATACTGTTGGTGGGAAAGCAAGTTAATATGTTCCTTTTGGAAGGAAGTTTGGAGAAGACTCAGGGATCTAAAATTAGACCTGCGGTTCTACCCTGCAATTCCTCTATGTACATCCAAAAGACCAAAAATCCGTATGTAACAAAGATATTTGCATCAGATTGCTCATTGCAGCTCAATTCATAATTGCCAAGTCATGGAAGAAGCCCAAGTGTCCATCAATTCATGAATGGATCAATAAATTGTGGTATATATATACCATGGAATGCTATGCAGCCTTTAAAAAAGATGGAGATTTTACCTCCTTTATGTTTACATGGATGGAGCTGGAACATATTCTTCTTAGTAAATTATCTCAAGAATGGAAGAAAAAGGTTTTTTTTGTCCAGGACTGGGTTTGAACTCATCAGCTTCGGCATATGGGACCAGCACCCTACTCCTTTGAGTACTCAGTACTTTTATGAAACCAATTTATAATCATTTCCACTTTCATATGAAAGATAAATCAGAACTATAGTCCAGGATGTAGGACGGAAGAGGAGGGGGATGGGAGAGGAGGGAGGAGTTTTGCTGGAGGGAGGATAAACGGTGGGATCACACCTGTGGAGCATATTTCAAGGGTACATGTCATATCTACTAAGTATAGAATATAAATGTCTTAACTCAATAATTAAGTATATGAGGTGAAACCCTATATTAGCTAATTTAATTAACCCTATATTAACTAATTTCAGCATTCCAAATTTTATATAAAAACAGCACATTGTACCCCATAAATGCATTAATGCATACATGATCTCTGTGTATATGACTTAATAAAGAAAAAAGGAAAAAAACTATAAAAAAATAAATAAATGTACCATTTCTTTAATGATACTGAGCATTTTTTTCATGAGTTATTGGCCATGTATCCATCTTTTGGGAAATTTCTCTTCAAATATTTTGTCTACGTTTTATTTCTTTCTTTTTTTATTGGAGACAGGGTCTTACTACGTCACTGTTGGTAGAGTGCCATGGTGTCACAGCTCACAGCAACCTCCAACTCTTGGGCTTAAGTGATTCTCTTGCCTCAGCTTCCCAAGTAGCTGGGACTATTCACAACACCAGGCTATTTTCTTATTTCATTTGTCATTGTTGTTTAGCTAGCCCTGGCCAGGCTCAAACTCGCATATGGCTGGCACCATAACCACTGTCCTACAGGCTCTGAGCCTATTTTGCCTATCTTTTTTTTTTTTTTTTTCTCCTCTGAGACAGTCTCAAGCTGTTGCCCTGGGTAAAGTCCTATAGCATTACAGCTCACAGCAACCTCAAACTCTTGGGTTCAAGTGATTCTCTTGCCTCAGCCTCTCAAGTAGCTGGGACTACAGACATCTGCCACAACGCCCCACTATCTTTTTCTTTGTTGCAGTTGCCATTGTTGTTTTAACTGGCCTGGGCTGGGTTCAAACTTGTCAGCCTCGGTATACGTGGCCTACCCACTGAGCTATGGGCACTGCTTTGTCTATCTTTTAATTGGGTTATTTGCTGCTGAGTTGTAAGAGTTCTGTATGTATTCTAGATGACAATCCTTTGCCAGATATGGCATTTTTAAGATATTTCTAATCTGAGGATATATCCACTGAGATATATCTAGTTTTTCAAAAATGTTTTAATAGTTTACTTTATTAAATAACTAATTTGTAATGTCAGATCAGTGTATTGGCTTGTTAGGGGACATCATTCCTTCCTAATGTATCA
>NW_003852639.1:1811393-1811752 GCF_000181295.1 Otolemur garnettii | reverse complement strand
TCCAACTCTTGCCTGTGGGATTAAATGGCCTGGAATGTGGCTAATGAGCTATGGCCAAAGCCAAGATTTTTTAAGGAGCCTTTGACAGAAACATTAAGATTATCATCTTAGCTGGGCACAGTGGCTCATAGTACCAACGGTAAGACCCTGTAATCCTCACACTCTGGGAGGTCAAGGGGGTTGGATTGTGTGATCTCATAGGTTCCAGACCAGCCTGAGCCAGAGTGAGACTCTGCCTCTAAAAATAGATGGACATTGTGGGAGGCACCTGTAGTCCCAGCTACGTGGGAGGCTGAGGCAAGAGAATTGCTTGAGCCCAAGAGTTTGAGGTTGCTGTGAGCTGTGATGCCATGGCACTC
>NW_003852639.1:1802062-1810928 GCF_000181295.1 Otolemur garnettii | reverse complement strand
TCACATCTGTAATCCTAGTGTTACCAGAATTTCTTTCTTCAGTAGGTCCTTGGTCTCGGATATTCAAAGAATGAACCTGTAGACAACAGATCAGTGGTAAAATAGGATTTTATTAGACAGAAAAGGGTAAAAAAGTACCAGAGCTTTTGGACAGAAGGATTAAAAAACACCAGAGCTTTTGGCAGGGGAAAAACCTAAGTGGAGAGTCTCCAAATGGGTCCTTTATCTAGGGGTATAAGATCTTGAGCATAGCATTTGTCTAGGTGCAGGGGTTCTCAAACTTTTTAAACAGGGGGCCAGTTCACTATCCCTCAGACCGTTGGAGGGCTGACTGTGGACCTCGGGACGAGTCGGCTGCTAAGCAGGACAGGCAGCAGCAGCAAAAACACCCAGCGGGCCGGGTAAATGTCCTAGGCAGACTGCATGTGGACCTCAGGCCATAGTTTGAGGATGCCTGGTAGGGTGTTGTTTTAGATGGCCCAGGTTGGGTTCGAACTTGCTGGCTTCCGTGTATGTGCCCAGCACCCTACCCAATGAGCTACAGGAGCTGCCCTACTCCTGTTTTCTAATCTGTCTTTTCTTTCTTGAATAACACTTTAGATAGGATTGGTGGTTGGTAGTTACTTTGCATTTATTCCATACGTAATATGCTATTGATACATAAGGAAAGATTTTACTTTGAGCTGAATAGAAAAGCAATGGCTTGTTTTGGGGGGGATAATAAGGTCAGATTTTGGTTATGTGGGAAATAAATTGCATCATGCTAGGCAAAAAGAATTTTCAAGTATAAGTATGAGAAAAGTATAGTATAATTGACATTGCTTAGCTCAAGGGTACATTGTAGTGGACATTTTCTATTTATTTATTCTTGTATTCCTTCATTCATTTATTCATTTGTCCGTTTATTTACTTCCTATTGGGAGTGAGGGTTGCATATGATGTGAATTCTCTTTCAGTATACAGCTAATTTTCCGTTTTCTCAGTTCCCATGGAAGTAGACACAAACACTTTATCTGAGCTCTGCCAGTGAGAAGCATTGACTCAAGAAGAAGTGACACAAAAAATCAGGGACAGTGGAGAATTCTTCAAGAGGTGGTAAAATTTTAAGCAACACAAGGTTTTCAGGGATAGAACCAACAGTTGTTCTCTGGAAGCATCCTGTTTGCGGGGGTCATGAGTGTGGGTGGAGCAGTCTGTCTACCCAGGGTTCAGTGGTAACAATGGGTCCAGGATGAGCTGTTCTGTGCAGTGGTTTTAGCAATGGTTGTGTGCCTAGCCTCCTTTTGTTTCTGCCTCTCTTATAAGCTTGGTTCCTTCTTGTTGAGTCTAAGACTTACCCAATATTCTTTCAATAAATACATTTGTTTAAATCATCCACCGTCAGCTCCTAAAAATTCTAATTAATAACCCTCACTTATAAAGCCGTAAAACTTCATTTCAATATTTTTTATTGAATATGCCTTTAGCTTACCTATTCTGTAAGATGCTATGTTAAATTAGAGTATAGCAACATTTGTCAACTCTGTAAATAAGCTAAAAGCTGTTGCATTTTGTATTTTAAACAGGTGAAGTTTATGGCCCATAAATTGTATCTCAATAAAGTTTGTAAAAATAAAGTATCTTAGTATTTTCTTATGACCTAAACATTTTGTCTGTTTACTTTCTCTTAAGAAAAAGAAAAAAACTTTTAAATATGTCATGTACCATACAACTCCCCCATTTGAAGTGCACAGTTCAGCAGTTTTCAGTAGTATATTCACAGACTCCTATTTTGAGGATTTCACATATAGAAGTCATTTGTGTTCTTTTGTTACTCCTCTCATTTTGTGTGCTATCACTGTCATTCCTTTTAATCATATAGATTTGTTAAAGTCTGAGATTCATTCATGTACACACTGATATACATCTTTAATATTTTAAAGGTTCCCTGGGCACGGTGGCTCATGCCTGTAATCCCAGCACTCTGGAGGGCCGAGGTGGGTGGATTGCCTGAGGTCACACTTTCAAGACCAGCCTGAGCAAGAGGTAGATCTCATCTCAAAAAAAAAAAGGACATTGTGGCAGGCGCCTGTAGTCACAGCTACTTGGGAAGCTGAGACAAGAGAATCGCTGGAGCCCTGGAGTCTGAGGTTGCTGTGAGCTTTGATGCCGACAGCACTCTACCAGGAGGATGAAGTGAGACTCTGTCTCAAAAAAAAAACCCAAAGAGTCCTTAAAGACTCTGGACGGGGTTAGTGGGACGGGGAGCCCTGAAGAGTGGCGCCTGTCCACCCCTAGATGTCAGCTGGGGGAGAGAAGATCACCGGGCGGGATCCAAAACCAATGCAGATAAGGCAGCGGAATTCGGAGTGGCAGGAACCCGTGAACAGTGGTCCGCGGTAAGAGACCCATTTCCATGACAAGTGACAACAGCCACAGCTCAAAGGAAATATTACCCTTCTGCCTTTGGCTCATGTGAACTTGTAACTACTAATTTTGTTGTTAGCTAAACACAGTATATGATTTATGGGGTCAGGCTGTATTTCTTTCCAAAATAAATGGTCCACATGCTCTCTCAAGTACCTCCAGAAACTTGAGCTGAACTTTCTAGCTACCCACTTACTTCTTCTGTGTCCCTGATTGGCTAGATTGGCCATGCCAGTATCACATAAAAAAGGTATGTAAAAATGAGAACTTTACAGAGAATGTAGAGGTAACTGAAAGTAAGCTGTTACTAAGACTTTGACTCCTGTGTGTAGAGCTCCTCATTTGTACAGTCAGCTGTCTATTTATACCATCAGTTGGGTACCTGGTTGACATCATAGTAACATAACGTGGGCAGAATCTGGATTGTTTCACCCTTGCGGTTAGTAAACATCCCCATTTATATACTCAGGGAATTTTTGGTCCCTGTCACTTTTGACATTTCCAACCCATTAACACATCCTCTAGGCTGGACCTTGAAAAATTTGTTTTTGGAATGCCTTTTTCTTTCTTTCTTTCTTTCTTACTTTTTTTTTAAGACAGTCTCATTATGTCACCCTTGGTAGAATGCCATGGTGTCACAGCTCACAGAAACCTCAAAGTCTTAGGCCTAAGTGATTCTCTTGCCTCTGAATCCCAAGTAGCCGGGATTGCAGGTGCCTGCCACAACACTCAGCTCTTTTTTCCTTGCAGTCATTGTTGTTTAGCTGGTCTGGGCTGATTGGAACCCATCAACCTCGGTGCATGTGGCCAGTGCCATTAACCACTGTGCTATGGACGCCAAGCCTGGAATATCTTTTTCATCTGCATTACTGCCATCTTGGTCTAAGCCACTATCACATCTTGCTTGGATTTTGATTTTATCCTACCTGCTTTCTTTCTTGTACCCCTCAACCATTCATTCTCTTTACAAAGTTGAAATAACCTTTTAAACATATAGTGCATATTACTGCTTAACACCTTAATAGTTTTCCATACCTCCAGTCACACTGGCCTTTCTACTGCTTTAGCATCTGTTGTACTCAGTGTTTCCTTTGTTGAGGAAGGCTTGGTCCCCATGACTGGCTGTTGTCTACCACTCAGTCTCCAGTTCAAAAGTTCCCTCATAAAGGCCTTCTTCTGTGAGTTTCTAGTTACTCAGTTCCTTGTCTAGAGACTGCCAGTGATACTTATTCTTGTGTAGATCCTTCCAGGTATACTTTATGTATATACAAGTAAATATACACGTGTATATTCCTTTTTATTTTGTAACAGTTGGTATTATAAATTTACCTTGGTGTTTCATGTACCGTATCTCAAAGTTCATGCTATGTAATTATATAAAGAATTTTCTTTTGTTAAAAAAAATGGATATATTATTCAATAGGCATTTGTACTATTTGCAATCTTTGCAATCCTAAGCAGTTCTGCAATGAATGACTACATATGCATATATCCATACATATATATGTGTGTGTGACTATATATGCATATATCCATAAATATGTATGTGTGTGTCTGTGTGTGTATATATCTGCTGTTATGCAAAAGTAAGTATACCTTTACTGTTTTCTGGAGGTAAGTTTAATGTTCAGTAATTTGAAGGTTAGCCAACATGTTTTGGGTTATATAATAGAAATAAATTATTTGAAAATGATCTCATTATATTTTAGCTTGAGATTAGGAAAAATTTAAAAGTCAGTCCCGGCAGTGCCTATAGGTCACTCGGCAGGGCACCAGCCACATACACCTAGGGTGGTGAGTTTGAACCTGACCCAGGCCAGCTAAGCAACCAAAATATGGCCAGGTGTTGTGGTGGGTGCCTGTAGTTCCAGCTACTTGGGAGGCTGAGGCAAGAGAATCGCTTAAGCCCAAGAGTTTGAGGTTGCTGTGAGCTGTGATGCCACGGCATTCTACCCAGGGTTACAGCTTGAAAGTCTGTTTAAAAAATAATAATAAAAATAAAGAAATAAAAGTCCCATTGACTTTCTTCTCTTAACAATCATGTAGGAAATGTTGGAAGTTCTCAAGGCACTTTCAACGTTTTTCATTGAAAATAGTTTGCAGTGGGCAGCCCTGGTGGCTCAAAGTTAGTAGGGCGCCGGCCCCATATACTGGAGGTGGCAGGTTCAAACCCAGCCCTAGCCAAAAACTGGTAAAAAAAAAAAATTGTTTGCGGACTTGAAGAAATTTATGTGGAGATACTGAACATACACGTTTGGCCATCAGTGAAGAATTTGTAGGCATTTTTAAGGAAGTGAAGGGGGTATGTAAACTCTTTTCACATAGCATTTATTGAGAAGGTACTGTATTCCTGGCTCTGTGCTAAATATTTTTTAATCAGGTTGATATGTTGGCTTTTCATGTACTATGTCCAGATAAAAGGCTTAGCTACTCCTGCTGTATCTTGGTCTTTATTTGGACCACATATTATTGTGAGATTATCTTAGGAATTTTATCTTTTTAAACAAAAAATAACATGTCTTTGAATGGTATTCCAATAGGACTGTCCCACCTTGAAAACCTTTACTCCATTGGAGATTAGTTAGAATTGAGTGACTTTTTACTAAATCTTAAAGTATGAACTTTTCAAATTAAGGTCAATTATTTATTTATTTTTCTTTTTTGAGACAGAGTCTCACCATTTAGACTCACCAGTAGAGTGCTGTGGCATCACAGCTCATGGCCACCTCAAACTCTTGGGCTTAAGTGTTTCTCTTGCCTCAACCTCCCAAGAAGCTGGGACTACAGGCACCTGCCACAATGCCCAACTATTTTTTTGTTGTAGTTGTTGTTGTTCAGTACACCAGAGCTGGGTTCAAATGTACCAGTCCCAGTGTATGTGGCTGGTGCCCTAACCACTGAGACACATTAAGGTCAATTATTTCAATGCATAAATAATGATTGATCATACTTGAGAATATAATCCACTCACTATAGAATGAAAATAAATTTTATTTACATGGTTACATTTTATTTATTACATAATATTTATTAATTATGTTAATATGTTGTAATAACATTTTTGTGTGAATTATGGAAATGTTACATATGGTTTCTTTTTCTTTTTTTTTTTTTGAGACATTTGTTTTTCCTTTTTTTTTTGTTTTTGTTTTTGTTTTGTTTGCTTAGCAGGCTCGGGCAGAGTTGGAACCCACTAGCCTTGGTGCGTGTATCTTTTGCCCTAACTGCTGAGCTATGGGAGCTGATCCTGCCTGCACCTGGCTACTTTCTTTAGAGATGATGTCTTGTTCTGGCTCAGGCTGGTCTTGAACCTGTGAGCTGAGGCAATCCACCCACCTTGGCCTCTCAGAGTGCCAGGATTCAGTACATATTGCAAAACAAAGAAATCAATGTTGACATCAATCAACCATTTAATAAGCAGCTTTTATTTGTCCAACTTGGCATTCTGCTCCAGAATGAGGTGGCAAGAACAAGTGTTTAACAGATAAATAAAACATCATCTTCAGCCTAAGAATGTTGTGCTTACATCAGAGACGTGGGATGTGGAGCATGCATTTCTTTATGTCATAATCTTTAGGTTTAGGTTTGCATTTCCTTGTCACTGTACTATATACTTGAGAGCAGGGATTTTTGTTGTTATAAATTTTGTATTACTAGCCACTAGCACACTATTTGTATTTGGCACAAAGAAGGAATCGAATCAATCCATGTTTTAAAATGTGAACAAATAACTGTTAGACCTTACATGAAAACTTAGAGAAAGTTGAGATGTATATAGGAAGGCTAATTAGAATAGGTGAAAGAATTTGTTTTCCTTTTGTAGTGATCTTTCAATTTCAAGTAATGTAATTTTACTGGAAAGCGTGGGCCAAACATCACATTCTTAATTTTAAAGGATTTTTTTCAAGACACTGGGAAGAGTAAAACAGATTCATAATGATGTCAAAGTTCTCGTGTGTGGAAATCAGCAAACAGCTGGATGAGTAATAGTTCATTGAACTAATTAAATTGCTACTTACATTTTCAAAATTTTAAAGCTGTTTTATTAAGAGATTAATGATGGTGTGTTCTTTGGAGCTTCTGATCAGAGATGCAGGGGAAAGAACTGCAGACGGAATGATAAAGGGAGGCCGAGACTCGCTCCGGTCGGCGGCCCGGCTAAACTTTACTGATTATCTTATATACTTTCAAACATTCAGTAAGAATTTAACACATATACAAAGAAGTGAAGTAACATTAGGAAGCTACCATTTAAGATTACAAACCAGTGTGAAGGCTGAGGAAAACATATACAGTTGGTTTTGGTTAGAGTAAAAACATAAGCGAGACTGGCTGTCTGTCCTTGCTAGCCCAAACCGAACTAAGGATTATGATGCTAATGAAGGAGGAAGACAGAGAACAGGACCCAATGCTCGAAGAGCGGTTTGTTCACTCCCAGCTGCTAGACACCCCAGCTGATTCTCCACAATTCCTTAGAGAGTCATTCTGCATATTTCTGCATATCTATAGGCAGGTACAGAAGTTCGATCTTCAAAGAAATGCATCTCAGAATCAATCTCCTGGGAGAGCACATTGAAGCGAACTGCCATGTCTGAGCAAAGGGTGATTATCTCCTACAGATTCTTTTCAAAAATGTGTGACATTTTGTGAAATAGGAGTTTAATCTTTATTTATCTTTGGAAAAGGGGAAGTTACACTCTGACATGTTTAGATTCAAATAGCTATTGATAAGTAATTGGTAGTATTAAAATTTGACATTTATTTTAACTGTAAAAAATTATTCCATAAATCATCAAAATTTAGTATACTATAGCCAAATCATTCTATAATTAAACAAAACAATTAGGTGCTTAGGTGTAACTGTTGACTAAAAGTTTAAATTATAATAAATGCTGATTTTATTTTCCTTTTTTTTTTTTAAATTATGATGGAACAGATGCCCTTGCCTAAAGAAGCAGTTTATGTGCTCAGTGCCTACAGCCCAGCAACTAGGGCACCAGCCACATACACTGGAGCTGTTGGGTTCAAACCCAGCCTGGGCCTGCCAACCAACAATGATGACTACAACCAAAAAATAGCTGGGCATTGTGGCAGGCACCTGTAGTCCCAGCTAGTCGAGAGGCTGAGGCAGGAGAATCATGTAAGCCCAAGAGCTGGAGGTTGCCATGAGCTGTGATGCCATGGCACTCTACCAAGGGTAATAAAGTGAGACTCTATCTCAAAAAAAAAAAAAAAAAAAGGAGGGGTCGTGACCCACAGGTTGAGAACCTCCTCTCTGAGGGATAGTCTGATTCCTTGCTCATTCAATTTGTTGGTGGAATTCAGTTCCTTGCACTTGTGTAGGACAGAGGTCTGTTTTCTTGCTGACTGTCACTCAGGGTTTTTCTAGTCTCTAGAGGCTGCCTGTGTTCTTTGGAATGTGGCCCCTTTATCTTCAAAGCCAGCAATGGGGGGGAGGGGCTGTCTCAAGTCAGTCTCTCACTTTGAATTTTTCCTGCCTCTTCTGTCTCCTATCTCTGACTAACTCTTTTGCCAACCTCTTCCATTTTTAAGGCATATGTGGGGCAGGGCCTGTGGCTCAAAGGAGTAGGGCATTGGCCCCATATGCCAGAGGTAGCTGGTTCAAACCCAGCCCTGACCAAAAACTGCAAAAAAAAAAGACATATGTGATTACCTTGGACCCACTGGGATAATCTGAGAAAATCTCCTATTCTAAGATCTGTCACCTTAATTTCATATACAAAGTCCCTTTTACCAAGTAAGGTAGCATGGTCACAGATTCCAGGGATTGGGGCATGGACATATATGGAGGGCCATTATTTGCCTACCACATATGCTTTATTTGCTTTAGTTTTGTTTTAAAATATTGCAATACACTGATTGCAAAACAGCCTCTTAAAACCAGAGAAGATAGATAAAGCAAGCAACAGAGGAACAGGAGCATGTGGGATTGTGATAGGTGGTACCAACCGGGTATTGGAAGGAGTTGGAGTTAAAGGCAGTTACTGCTTACACCTCTTCTAGACTATAAAAACCCAATTCTCTGGTCTCAGTGATTTACTCTTTATCCCTGAGACTGCTTTCCTACTTCTCTTGTTGTTTATAGTGTTTATTCCCATTTAAAGTGCTGTTTGGCTTTCTCTCTTTGTATCCAAATCCATCATGGCTGTGCTCAGGCTCTACATCTTCCTGGAGCTGCCCATGACTTCAGAAATCACATTGACCCGACCTCCTCTCTCTGAACACAAATCACTGGAAATACTTATTTGGCACTATTAGAACACTACTCTCACTACTTTTCACACTGTACCTTTTCTCTCCAGTTGAATTTCTACTTTCTCAAGGTCAAAAGCATTGGCCCAGGCTTTTTTTTTTTTTTTTTTTTTGCTTTCACAACATCTAACAGTGTTTCCAACTATGGGTTTCTGTCTCCTAGGGACTGTGAAGTCATTTTAAGACA
>NW_003852639.1:1798802-1801547 GCF_000181295.1 Otolemur garnettii | reverse complement strand
AAAAAAAAAAAAAAAAAAAAACTCCTGTGTCAATCATGCCTGGGGAAAAGGAAGTCATATTGGGACTATAGGAAATAATTACCCAGAGATGAAAAAACGAATATTTAATATAAGCATTTTTTTAATATAATTAAAGAAAAGAGAGGGTTGGGCAGTGCCTGTGACTCGGTGGGCAGGGCTCCAGCCCCATATACTGAGGGCGGTGGGTTTAAACCCAGTCCTGGCCAAACTACAGCAAAAAAATAACCCACAGCACTTTACCATGGGTGATAAAGTGAAAAACTCGGTCTCTACGAAAAAGAAAAGAGAGGGTTCAGGTCTTTGATGAGGTAATGCTTTAGGTAAGACTCCTGTACATTTTATTTATGTATTTTTTGAGACAGAGTCTCACTATGTTGCCCTAGATAGAGTGCAATGGCACCACAGCTCACACCAACCTCAAACTCCTGTGCCCAAGCAATTCTCTTGCCTCAGCCTCCTGAGTAGCTGGGACTACGGCACCTGCCCCTATGCCCAGCCACCTTTAGGTTGCAGTTGTCATTGTTACTTAGCAGATCCAGGCCTGGCCGGGGCTCGACCCCACCAGCCTCTGTGTATGTGGCTTGCGCCCTACTCACTGAGCTACAGGTGTTGAACCAGAATCCTGTACATTTTAAACTTGATATAGATTTCTTATTTTGTACAGCAAGGCCATAAAGTCTGTGGGCAATTTAAATAGTTGCACATGAACTTTATGGCTACCCATTATTTTAATTTTATTTTTTTGTTTCTTATAAAATAGAAAGTAAATTCTTTTTTCTTTTATGCCTAGGGTGGTATGAGAATTAAACTTTAGGTAGATTAATGAGTTGATGATAATTCAGGAAACAGGAAACTAGGGGACTTTTAACAAGGTATTGAATCCTGCTGTGAATCATCCCTTTTAGATATTGCTTATACTATTTTTAGAGGATTTCTCCATTACTTTCTGACTTGGAATGTTACTTATTCTGTAATAAGTTTACAGAACACAAATGCTGTGACAACTTTGTAAAATAGTAACACTCAAGTGACTGTGTGTTAAGCACCATTCTGAGTGCTAAAGACACCACATCAGTAAAGCACTGCCCTCAAGTTGCTTTATTTTACAGAACCAAACATAAACAGATGCATTTTAATCAGCTATATTAATTATATAGGATAAGGTCATGTCCCAGATGTCATGTGGAGGAAGTAAGGGAAAGAGATAATAGCTCAGAAAGTTTCCTAAGGGAAGTAGGTATAAAGTGAGTTGTGATGGTTGAATAGGCATTTTTCTTAGAGAAAAAGTTAGGACAGGCTCTGTGCTCATAGCTCAGTGGTTAGGGCACTGGCCACATGAACCGTGGCTGGTGGGTTTGAACATGGCCCAGGCCTGTTAAAACTGAAAACAAATAGCCAGGCATTGTGGCGGGCACCTGTAGTCCCAGCTATTTGGGAGGCTGAGGCAAGAGAATCCCTTGAGCCCAAGAGTTTGAGGTTGCTGTGACCTATGACACCACGGCACTCTACCAAAGGTGACATAGTGGGTCTCTGTCTCAAAAAAAGAAAAGAAAAGTTAGAACATTCTAGGTTGAGAAAGCAGCAGGTGCAAAGATGTGGAGTAAGAGGGAACCTGCACTTTGGGGAAATTATGTGCAGAAGCCTGCCCTGGCTCTTGAGTTAGTAGCAAAGGCCAGATCATAACAGCCCTGAATGTTGGGTGTATGCATGTGATCAACTAATGTTCATTGTTGACAAACAGCTTAGTGGTTTATTTCTGTTTTGAAATTTCTTTCTTAACTTTTTCACTTTTAGATACTGCCATTACTTGAGTCTTCATTACACTAAACATTTGATGTTTGATTTCAATCATGTTTTAACATTGGGTACAGATTAATATTTGTTCACATGGCTAATCTTTTTTAAAAAATGTCTTCGTAGGCTTGGCTCCCATAGCTCAGTCATTACGGTGCTGGCCACATACACCAACCTGGCCCAGGCCTGCCAAACAACAATGACAACTACAACAAAAATATAGCTGGCCACTGTTGTGGGCATTTGTAGTACCAGCTACATGGGAGGCTGAGGTAAGAGAATCACTTAAGCCCAAGAGTTTAAAGTTGGTATGAGCTGTGATGCCAGGACACTCTATCAAGGGCAACAAAGTGAAACTGTGTCTCTCAACAAAAAAAAAAAGCCTTTGTATGTTTTGGGCATCTGAAAAAGATAGCCAACTTCTACCATGCAAATACATTTTTACTAAGTTACAATTCTTGATCAACACTCAGAAAGGAGCAATATTGAAGAATAGTTTTACAAAAAGTGGGCTCTGGAGACAGATTTATTTGACAAGGCCTTAAACCTTTATAAGCTTTTGGTTTCCTTGACTGTCAAATGAGTATAATAATAATGCCTATTTGACAGTTTTCTGAAGATTCAGTTTGTTCACAGAGGTGCTTAGTAGTGTATAATGCTTGGCACATCACTAAATTATTCGTATTATTTTTATTTTGGGAGGAGGTAACTGGAACGCTCTCAACTAAAGAGGGATGTATTTAAGGCCTACTTGTTAATAAGGGGAAAAGCTTGAAAGAGAAAATGGGGCTATAATAGAGAAGCAAGGAAGGTTTCTCTCTGAAGGGCATATGTCAGGGAATGAGGGCAACAGTGGTAATTTGGGAGACTTTAAGACTCGCTTGACCCCAGGAGTTGGAGGTTGCTGTGAGCGTGATGCCATGGCACTCT
>NW_003852639.1:1789313-1798040 GCF_000181295.1 Otolemur garnettii | reverse complement strand
CGTCATTGTTGTTTGGCGGGTGCGGGCTGGGGATTCGAACCCGCCACCTTAGGTGTACGTGGCTGGCGCCTTAGCCGGTTGAGCTATAGGCGCCGAGCCTGGAATATTAATATATTATTTAGTTTTAGTGAATCAAGTTTAGAAATTTCTTGAAAAAGAGATTTACTATAGGCTTGGCGCCGTAGCACTGTGGTTACAGTACCAACCACATACACCAAGGGAACAGTGTTGGAACCTGGCTGGGCCAGCTAAACAAAACTGACAACTGCAACAACAAAAAAAATAGCCAGGCATTGTGGTGAGTGCCTGTAGTTCCAGCTCCCTGGGAAGGTGAGGCAAGAGAATCGCTTCAGCCCAAGAGTTTGAGGTTGCGGTGAGCTGTGATATCGCCAGACCCTACCAAGGGTGACATAGTAAGACTCTGTCTCAAAAATAAAAAAGAAATGGGTGGCACCTGTGGCTCAGTGGGTAGGAACCTGACCCCATATACTGAGAGTGGAGAGTTCAAACCTGGCCACAGCCAAACTGCAAAACAAAAATATAGCCAGGCATTGTGGCAAGCGCCTGTAGTCCCAGGTACTTGGGAGGCTGAGGGAAGAGAATCACCTAAGCCCAGGACTTGGAGGTTGCTGTGAGCTGTGACACCATGGCACTATATAGAAGACAATAAAGTTAGACTCTATCTCAAAAAAGAAAAATAATAAAACATAAAATAAAAAAGATTTACTATAAAGGGAAGTGAAAAAAAATTAGGTGATTTCTTTGGTAAATCAGAATATAAGTTACTTAAGAGTGTAATAATGGCCACATTGCTCATTTTTCTTCATTTTTTTTTCAAATAAAAGTCTTTTATTATTGGTTCAAAATATTTTACTTTTCCTTATTCTGATAGTTCAAAACTCCATAAAGAAAAATGCTTTACTTTTCTGAGAATAGCTAACAATAAAACATAAAGAAAGATCCACAAGGAAATATTTTACAACCATTAACAGTAATGTGTTCAAAAGGTTACTGAGATCAGTATCATGAAAAGCTTTTATGAGATGATTTCCTAAAAGGGCATAATGGTTCTGTTGAGGTACTCATATAATGACTTTGATATTTCTTCTTTATTAAAAGAGTGTACTGTGTGCTTCTAAGAACATATTTTAATTTTTATAAAGTAAACTTCATTTCAGATTATATTGGCAAAGACAAAACTCAGTGAATTATAGTAGAAATAGATATTTTCTTTAATAATCCAAGATCTAAAAATAATGAATAGTATGAAAGTAATGTGATTTTGTAAATTCTATGGCTGGTTTAAGTTTTTGATGTTCTGGGGACCTATAGAACGAGTAGATAACCAAATCACTTGCTTGGTTTTGGTGAAAAACAATGTGAGATTTGCATAAGTATAAAATTGTTTGGAAACTGAAATTCTTCTTTTTTTATTAAATGATAGCTATGTACATTAATGCAATTCTGGGGTACAGTGTGGTGTTTTCACATACAATTTGAAATATTTTCATCAAACTGGTTAACATAGCCTTTATGTCACAATAACTAAGACAATAACTTTTTCTTCATTCTTTATGTATTTGTTATATTCTTTTGTTGCTTGTTCTTTTTTTTTTTCGTGAGGCCCCACTTTCACAGTCTGTATTCATATTGAAAATCAAGATCAAGCAAGCTTTGTTATATTCTTTTTTTTTTTTGAGATAGAGTCTCACTATGTCGCCCTCCCTCGGTAGAGTGCTCTGGTGTCACAGGTCACAGAAACCTAACACTCCTGGCCTTAAGCGATTCTCCTGCCTCAGCCTCCCAACTGGCTGGGACTACAGGTGCCTGTTACAATGCCAGGCTATTTTTTTGTTGCAGTTGTTTAGCTGGCCTGGGCTGGGTTCGAAACTGCCACCTTTGGTGTATGTGGCTGGTGCTATAACCACTGTGCTACTGTGTTTCCCTGAAAATAAGACCTACCCAAAAAATAAGCCCTAGCAGGATTTCTATGCATTTGTTGAATATAAGCCCTACCCCATAATAAGACCTAGTGATGGGCATGCCTATGCAGCATATCTGCATTGTCATGCCATGCATTTTGGCAGGAGCGGTAAGAAAGACTGGAATACCTTTTATCTGCCACAGCTCCTTTATCCTAGCCTTTCCACACTTGTGAGGGTGCATGTGTGGTAACTGTGGTCGCAGGCATCCTATTGTGCACGTGGGAACAGCTAGGGGAAAGGAGTTCACACATCACTAGTGCCAGCCCCACCAACTCAGCTCCCCTTGTCAGGTTCCAGAAGATGACTTAACTGTATTTGAATAAATGTAGATGCTTGTATTAATAAAAATAAGACATCGCCTGAAAATAAGCCCTAGTGTGTCTTCTTGAGAAAAAATAAATATAAGACAGTGTCTTATTTTTGGAGCCAACTCTGGAAGATTTCATTCCTTTAGGTCATAGGTCTCAGGCTTTTGTTTTCTTTCTTTCTTTCTTTTTATAGACAGTCTCACTTTGACCCCTCAGTAAAATGCTATGGCATCACAGCTCACAGCAACCTCTAGCTCTTGGGCTTAGGCAATTCTCTTGCCTCAGTCTCCCAACTAGCTAGGACCACAGGCGCCCACCACAATACACAGCTGTTTTTTGTTGCAGTTGGACAGGGCCGGATTCTTACCCTCCACCCTCAGTATATGGGGCTTCGCCCTACTCACTGAGCCACAGGCACCACTCTTAGGTCTCTGTATTCTTACTGGCTGGCTGTGATAATATAATACTCAGCTCCTACATGCTGCTCTCAGGCCCTTGCCCTGCCACCTTTCAGCCACAGAGTACCTCCCTTAAGGCAAAGCTGTCATGCTTAGAATCTCACTGACCTCTTTGCAACCAACTGGAGAAAACTGATTGGTAACCTTAATTATATTGCAAAATTGCAATGCAAAACACTTTTGCTATTTAACAATCATGAATGTAATGCCATTGGGAATCATGGGGCCCATCTAGAATTAGCTGCTGGATTCAGAGTTCATTTAAGAAAAGGAGCACTGTCTTATGAACATTTTCATCCTTGATCCTAACATAAATTAGCAGATTGTAAATATCCAGAGCATGTCTGTTGAGTGAATGAGATTCTAGATAAAAAGAGTGAACAGTTTAAAATCAATGATCCTATGTAAGTATCAGGAATCTTAGCACAAAGAACAAGGCAGCTGCCTGTTGAGATTCTTATGGCAAAAGATTTGTAAAATCCAGTTAAATACCAGTAGGAATTAGGAGAAAAAACTTGAAAACCCTAACTGACTATGTAAGAAATACATGTTTTAGTTGAGCTAGCTTACACATTAACTTCATTATAATTTGTTGTTTTTCTAGAAAACAGAGTGCTCAGACTTCAGACTGAGAAGCAGATGCAGCTGGAAGAGTGGGTCTGGAAGAACTAGTTCAATGTGCAGCTGGTAAAATGGTGCTTCATGAGAGATCTGACTTTTCTGAGCCAGTTGGAGGAAATTGTGAATTTTTTTTTTTTTTTTTTTTTTTTTTGAGACAGAGCCTCAAGCTGTCACCCTGGGTAGAGTGTCGTCACATCATGGCTCACAGCAACCTCCAACTCCTGGGCTCAAGTGATTCTCCTGCCTCCACCTCTGAAGTAGCTAGGACTATAGGTACCCGCCATAACACCAGGCTATTTTTTGGTTGCAGCAGTCATTCTTGTTTTGCAGGCCTGGACTGGATTCAAACCTGCCAGCTCAGGTGTATGTGTCTGGTGCCTTACCCGCTTGAGCCACAGGCACCGAGCTGGAAATTGTGAAATTATAAATGAACTAGCTGCTGCCTTTACGCAAAAAGGCCAGATGAAGAAGAAAAAGATGAATGAGCTTGGGGTCACACAGGCTGATGACAACCTCATGTCATAGGAGATGTTTGTCAGAATTGTGGGAATCAGTTCAAGTTCAATGGGAAAGGAAGTTTTGGGACTTTGCTGATCACAATAATGTAAATAGAGGGCAAAATATTAGATTTTGTACAAGCTGGCCTTGGGAATCATTGCTGTCATAGTAGTCTGCTTCATGTCCTTGATTGGACTTGAGTGAAATGTAGATTTATTGCTATTTGCAGGTGTTGCACACAAAGCACTCCTTTATAAGAAAGATCATAAAAATACATGAGATAGAAAATATTTGGAGATTACTAATCTGAAAGCCTTGCTTTCTTAAACACAGTTCTCTCATATTACACCTGTTAGTAACTTTCTAGTATAATTATACTTCAGCACTTCAGAGAGGAAGAGCAAGGCAGAGAATGCAGGCCAGTGTGTACAAATGCAGCAGGCATTACACTTGCAGTGTTCTTTTTAGAGTTGCCTGTTTGTCCTGATTACAGCAGGTCTGGTTTCCATGCTTATTTGCACAATACTTATCTTAAGTTTTGTGATTGGGAAGTTATCAGCCTCATCAGACTTATTATTTAGGATCTGAGTGGGATGCGTTTGTACAGTAAACTGTGCAATCATGTAAATAGCAATAAATGGCATGGCAGATTTAAAACAGACATGAAGGGAGCTGTTCAGACCTGACGTGTATGGATAGCATTTTCACTATTGCTAAATGTGAATGATTAGAAAGAAGATATTTTTGTATCACTGTAACAGTATTCTGATATTTCTTATACAATTAAAATGTTCACCTACATAACCATATCAGGTATGTTTTCTTGGTATCATATTGTAAAACACAGCTTTTAAAAATATTTATTGGGGCGGCACTTGTGGTGCAATGGGTAGGACGCCGGCCCCATATACCGAGGGTGGCAGGTTCAAACCCAGCCCCAGCCAAACTGCAACAGAAAAACAGCTGGGCATTGTGGCGGGCATCTGTGGTCCAAGCTACTCGGGAGGCTGGAAGGCTAAGGCAAGGGAATCTCCTAAGCCTAGGAGTTGGAGGTTGCTGTGAGCTGTGTGATGCCATGGCCCTGGGACAAATTGAGACTCTGTCTCTACAAAAAAAAAAAAAAATTCTAAAAATGTTTATAACAGGGCAGCAGCCCCATATGCTGGAGGTGGTGGGTTAAAACCTAGCCCTAGCCAAAAACTGCAAAAAAACAAAACAAAACAAAACTTTATAACAGTATACATGACAATAATATGCCTAATGATTAAAATTTTAAAGATAAGGGCAGCGCATGTGGCCCAAACCCACATACTGAGAGTGGCAGGATCAAACCTGACACCAACCAAACTGCAACAACAATAACAAAAATAGCCAGGCATTGTAGCAGGCACCTTAGTCCCAGCTACTTGAGAGGCTCAGGCAAGAGATTATCTAAGGCCAACCTAAGAGCTAGAGGTTGCTATGAACTATGATGCCAGGGCACTCTACCAAGGGCGACAAAGTGAGACTGTATCTACAAGAAAAAAAAATGATAATATAATAAAATAGAATCTTCTTAAATTTTTTCATACCCAGTACATAGCAAATGTCATCCTTTGAGAAAGACATTATGTCTTGGTATCTTTTGAATGTTTCAGAAAGAAGATTACATATTTTTTTGCTAAGAGTGGTTATGCTTATTTTTTAAATGTGAATAGATATTGTTTTGAGACAGAGTCTCAAGCTATTGCCCTGGCTGGAGTACTGTGGCATCATGGTTCACAGCAACCTTCAATTCAGATACAAGCGATCCTCTTGCATCAGTTTTTTTTCTACTTTTAGTAGAGACAGGTGTGGGGTGGGGTGTCTTGCTTCTACTCAGACTGGTCTTGAACTCATGAGCCCAGGCAATCCACTTGCCTTGGGCTCCCAGAGCCACTGTGCCCAGCCTTGAATAAATAATTAACTTCTTTTTCAGATGCTACTAAATGAGTGTTACATTTATGGTATGACCAATGCAAGATAATTGGGTTTTTCTTCTTTTTAAAGTTCTCTTGTAGGATTGGCACCGGAGCACAGTGGGTATGTGCCAAACACATACACCCAAGCTGGCAGTTCAAGCCCAGCCCGGGCCTGCTAAACAACAATGACAACTGCAACCAAAAAAATAGCCCTATGTAGTAGTGGCAGGCACCTATAGTCCCAAGCTACTTGGGAGGCTGAGGCAAGAGAATCCCATAAGCCCAAGAGTTGGAGGTTGGTGTGAGCTGTGATGACACAGCACTCTACTGAGGGAAACATAGTCAGATTCTGTTTCCCCCACTCCCCCAAAAAGTTATCTTGTAAAGAGATTTTGCTGCTGTTGTTTTTCTTGTGACACAGAGTCTCAAGCCCTTGTCCTGGGAAGGGTGCTCGGGCGTCACAGCTCACAGCAACATCCAACTCTTACACTTAAGGGATGTCATTTACTTCGCGGATTCCCAAGTAGCTAGGAGTACAGTTGCCCACCAAAATGCCTGGCCATTATTTTGTTGTGAAGGTGCGGGTGGGAGTCTGGACCTGTGAGGGGGTGGTAGTGCTGATAGTGGTGGTGGGACTCTTGCGCCCCCGCGCACCTGGGAAGAGGGTCGCTGCTGCTCGCCCACAGCAAAGCGCCTCTGCCCCCCAATGACAGTTGCGGTTACCCTGTCCTCCGGACTGCCCCCTAGGCGAGGACAGAGGCCTCAGTCACCCCAAGGTGGGGAGTGGGCTTCGAGGGGCTGCCAGGGCTCCCCCCCGCTCCCGCCCCCCACCTTCCCTCCTGGTCCTCCTTCACCCTGATGTTCCTTCCACTGCCACAGCACAGCACGGCCCAACGCACCTGCCATTGGGTGTGGAGAATGGAGCCTATGCCCGTGGCTAATCTTGTCCACCCAAGAGTCTGAGTTGACCCTGGTGACGGACTGGCCTCTAGGGGGCAGGGGCGAGTCATTGTCAGTCTTCCTCCTCAGGGTGCAGGGCGCCTACCTTGGCCCCCACCCCCACCTCTTGTCGAGATTGCTTCTGGGGTATAGGGGCCCTTTCCTCCTTGCTCTTTCAGCACTTGGATCTGAGCAGGACTTCAGGTTCAACGTCACCCTGATGCATCCCTTGGCCAACGGAGGAGGCACAGCTGGGCGGGACCCTTGCCCCTGCCCGGAGGCGGCTGCGACCGAGCCCACCGGCGCTAACCCTGGCTGGCAAGGTTATTGGCAGCAATGGGGAGCCCCGGAGGGCTCGGCTGCCGCTGACTCTTGGTGTGGCCCAGCGTAGGCTCTGCCGGTCACAGCCGATGGCCAAGAAGCACCCCTTCCATCCCCACCTCTCCCCCCGCCCCATCGGCTGTGTCCGCCCTATCCTACCTCCTGCCTGGCAGGCCTCGCCAGAGGCCTCAGTCACCCCCCCGGGGTGGGGTGGTGGCCCGCCTGCGCCCCCGCCCTTCCCCGTCCGTCTCCCCACCCGGGTGTTGAAACCTCGGTGCAGCCTGCCCCGGCACAACCCGGACCACCCCAGGACATCTGGCCCCGTGCGTCAGGGACTCTGGCCACGCTGTCCTAGCTTGGCGTTCTGCCTGCGTCTCCTCCGCCGGGTCTGCTCTGTTCCTTCCCCGCCTGGCCTCCCGGGGTGGCCAGCTGGCCTGCACCCGCACGGAGCCACCGCCATGCCCTGAGGTAACCCAGCGCCCCGGGCGGGTCTCTGACCTTGACTTTGCCCCTACCCTTGCCTGGAAGCCCCTCCGGCGCTTAGCAGAGATGGCCACAGGCTGGCAGCCACCAGGACCCCCGCCTGCCCCCATTCCCAGACCCTACCCAGGGTGTGGCTATCGAACCTCACGTTGGCGATCCATAGAGCAGCATTGTGGGGCCCCAGCCCTGGTGCTCTACCCAGGGAGACATGGACGCCCTGCCTCCTTTCCCCCACCAGATCTGCAGACCCACTTGCCACCCCGAGGCAGAGACAGCCTTTGCCCACAAGAAGATCCAGCTCTGCTGGAAGACGGCAGGGTGCCTGGAGCAAGTCCCATTGCTTCTCCCAGGCGAGAGCCAGGTGGAGAAGGAAAAGTGGTGACAAGGGACAAGACAAAAGGAGGCAGGGTGGATGGGGCCCACCCAGGTCCAAGCCACTGGGGTCCTCAGGGTGCAGGATGGCACGCAAGGAGGTGGGCAACTGACGGAAGAAAAAGCAAAAGCCTACAGCACCCAGTATTCCAAGGTCTCCCATCCAAGTACTAACCAGGCCTGACCCTGCTTAGCTTCTGAGATCAGAAAAGATGGGGCTCATTCAGGGTGGTATGCCTGTAAAGAACTCTCAATGCTCCTGGGGCCTCAAGAGGGAGAGCTGCATAGCTAACTGGGCCCCCATCCCACCCTCTGGGCTGCTGGCAGGGCGCACGCCACCCATGGGAGGACAGCGGGGTGCCTAGGCTTACCTGAGTGGGCAGACAGGATAGGTGAACCAAGGGCGGGGGTGTGCATCTGGAGTGGTGGTGGGCGTGCCACGGGCTAGTCTTCTGGCAGTGCTACTGGGCACTTCAGGAGGCATATCTCTTTTATCTAAAAAAGAAAAAATCGCTTTATAAGGGAGATATTTGAACTGGTTCCATGGTTCACTGGAACTCAATTCATAATAGCCAAGTCATGGATGAAGCCCCAGTGTCCATCAACCCAAGAATGAATTAATAAATTGTGGTATATGTACACCTTGGAATATTATGTAGCCTTAGGAAATGGTGATTTTACCTCTTTCATGTTTTCATGGGTGGAGGTGGAAGCTATTCTTCTTAGCAGAGTATCTCAAGAACGGAGGCAAAAGTATCCACCATACTCAGGTGTACTATGAAACCAATTTATAAGCATCTGC
>NW_003852639.1:1784685-1788645 GCF_000181295.1 Otolemur garnettii | reverse complement strand
GTGGGGAGGGGGGAGGATGGGTGGAGGGAGGGTAGATGGTGGGACCACACCTATGGTGTATTTTAGAAGGATACCATGTTAAATTTACTAAGTGTGGAATATAAATGTCTTAACACAATATCTAAGTAAATGTGGTGAAGGCTACATTAACCAGTTTGATCAAAGTATTTCAAATTGTATATGAAAGCAGCACATTGTAAACTGTAATTGCTTATTACATCTCTTTCATGAAGGCTTTCCTCAATCATCATGGCCTATCCTCATCTGTACCATGTTTGATTGCTCAAAATGGTGATTTGTAAATGCCACAACAAAATGAGAGGGACACTATGTGGTAAACTTTTCATTAAACTAGATTTATTTAATTATATCCTTCCAACAGTTTTTGGCACTAAAAAGCTCTATTACAAAGGCCGGGTGAGGTGACTCATGCCTGTAATCCAAGCACTCTGGGAGGCTGAGGTGAGTGGATTGCTTGAGCTCAGGAGTTTGACACCAGCCTGAGCAAGTGTGAGAATCCATCTCTAAATATAGCCAAGTGTTGTGGCAGGTACCTGTAGTCCCAGCTACTCAGGAGGCTAAGGGAAAAGGATCACTGGAGCCCAAAAGTTTTAGGTTGCTATGAGCTGTGGTTCCATAGCACTCTACCAAGGGTAACAAACAATCTGTCTCAAACACAAATAAAGATAAAAAATCCTGTTACAGACCATGCTAGGCAGATGGTCAGTTTTTGTTTTGAAAATGTTCTTTCTTGGCAATGTTGGATAGATCCTCCAATAAGAAACTAAGCAAAGAAATTTTGGACTTAATCTTCACCATATAACAATTGAATTTAACAGACATCTACAGAACATTTCATCCTAACAAATCTGAATACACATTCTTCTCATCAACCCCTGGGACATCCTCCAAAAATTGACTACATTTTAGATCATAAATCTAAGCTCAGCAAAGTTAAAAGTATGGAAATTATACCTTGTATTTTCTCGGATCATCATGCAATAAAAGTTGAACTCACCAATAACAGGTATCTGCATACTCATTAAAAAAAAAAAGAAACATGAACATTTGGGCAGCACCTGTGGCTCAAAGGAGTAAGGCGCTGACCCCTTATGCTGGAGGTGGTGGGTTCAAACCCAGCCCCAGCCATAAACTGCAAAAAAAAAAAAATAGCAAAATCAAACTTTAAAAGAAATACTCTTAAAATTGAAAAAAAGGGGGAGAACAGTATAACATCACCCCTAGAAATAGATTATCTTCAGCACTTTTCACCTTAAATTTTTTAAATATTAATGAGAAAAATGAAATACCAGCTTATAAACATTGGGTAACTGTCACCTTACCTCCTCTTAATTAACCAGTTTATTATAAAGATGTAATTAAGAATGTATGGATACAAGCTACTGTATTATGTTGGGGAAGAGGCTGTGCTTATATTTCCACAGGAAATAATAAACTCTGAGTTCCAGATACTGAAATCGTCTGATGTGACTTAAGCTCAGTTAAAGAAATTATGTCATACTGCTGAAAGTGTGGTATGTAAAACCCAACAAGAAATGACTACTGTTAATATCCTTTTAGCTATTATTGCTGTTTTATCAATAACAACAAGGGGAGAAACTTACTATTATTGGACATATGTCCCCAACCCACCATTATTATGAGGTGTGAGTTGGCTTGAGGCCACAATACCAATCTATATTAATGATTCTATATGGATGCCAGCCCCATATGACACCAGAGGCCCTTTTAAACCTGAAGAAGAAGGAATGTTTCTTAATATTTATATTACCAGAGTCACTGGGCCTCCAATTTGTTTTGGGCAGAAGCCTCACTGCCTAGAAAAGGCATTACAATTTGGGGTCACCAAACACGATATCAGAAGGACTCCAGCTAGTGTTGGTATTATTCAAGAATTATCTATGTTAAGTACTAACTTTTTAAAAAGGAATGTTACTGTTAAAGCTCCAGTTGATATATAAATGCCTACTTGCAGCATGTATAAATTTAAAGAAATTAAGGATTGGATACATTGGTCAAAGTGTAAGGGAAATAAACAATTTATGTTGTTTAATACATATCTTGGAGAAGTGTTTGATTGGGCACCACAAGCTAGTTTACAAAATACTTTTGATGCCCATTTCCCATTTGATCTTCCTATAGATCAATTTATGTATCCTTCAAGTAAGAGCAAAGTGAGTGTCATGACTTCTAAGGGTACTCAATGGGTGAATGGGGGATTTTCACCCCCTGCACCTGGCATAATTGGCTATCCTAAACAAAATAACTTATGGAAAGTGGCTGCAGCTTTGCAGCCTCTTAAGTCTTGGGCAGGAGGATTGTTTCAACATGCTAGTCACACTCCTGACCTGTTTGAAAGGAAATTTGAAGTACAGGACGTGAAATATGTACAAGCTTGTCTTAAATTACCTTTTGTGTGGTTAAAAGGAAATGTTAACTGGAGTAAAATCAATGGAGAATTGTTTTGTCAAAAATGCCAGTTGTTCACATGCATTAATAGTTCTGTGAGTTTTGATCCTGTCAAGGAACAACTTTATTTCCTAAGAGTGAGGTGAGAAAAGTAAAAAGCAGTTCAAGAGAGTCTATCCTGGCCACCCTGTGTAGGCCTCAGCCAAGCCACAGGCATTTCCGTTGTCTGCGTGTTTCTCCCCTGACATACTCGGGGCCTAGATTGTAATCTATGATGTTATGTCTCATTCTTTATTTTATGACCCTCACTCTCTGTCTTATGACCCTAACTTACACTCCCACCCTGAAAAGTGGATAAAAGAGAGGCATGGGATTGAGTCAGGGGGCTCGGTTTGGGGAAACACGCTGGTGTTCCAAGTACCCCCAGCCGAATAAACCCGCTTCCTCTAATCAACTGGTGCCTGGAATCTTCTGTCTGCTTCAGTTTCCTGCTACAAGAGCATGAACAGGAGTTTGGGTTCCAGTGAATCTCATCAGACCTTGGCAAGCATCCCCTGCTGGCAGATAGGATTTTGAAGAGATGCAAGCAATTTGTTGGGCTGCACAAAAACAAATTGATACTGAACTGTATAATGAAATTTCTGATTTATAGCAAGCTGTTTTAATGTTTGAGATGAACTTATGAGTTTAAAGAAACAAGTAGACTTAAATGTGATTGGAACATGACAACTTTTTGTATTACCCCTGTAATGTATAATGAAACAGAATTTCCTTGCGAAAAAGTTTAAAAGTATTCATTAAATCATGAGAATTTGACTAACGAAATTGTTACATTACAGCATAAAGTATATGAAACTTTTCAAAATAAGTTACAAAAGATAGATGGTGATCAGATTTTAAGAGGCATTGCAGATGGTATTGAACAGATTAATCTGGCTACTAAAATTCAAGGTTTAATTGGAAGTTCTACTGGATCTTTAGCTTTGTTTTTAATTTTAGGATATTATTGTACATTATTTGTCAGAGAGTTAGGAACGCTGAGGAAGAAAACAGGTGTCATGCTGCAGTTTTTGCTTTAATGATGACTGACATGAATGGTCATTGTCAGAAAAAAGAAAGGGGAAATGTGGGGTGAATTCCCACATAAAACTAGCTAAATGAAATGTGCTCTTTTAATTCCAGAAACTGTGCATTCTGTAGAAGCCTTGCTGCCTGGGAGAGCATGGCAGAGCTTTCAGGTAAGGTGGTAACAACCTCCTGCATCCACTCTGACCATGCAGTCAGTCTGCCTGTCAGATGATGTGGCCCATCTGTGCAGGAGACATGGCTTGAAGGTTGATGTAAGTGAAAAACTTCATCATAAAAGCGAGTGGCTTGGCTCGGCACCTGTGGCGCAACCGGCTAAGGCACCAGCCACATACACCTAAGGTGGTGGGTTCGAATCCAGCCCGGACCCGCCAAACAACAATAATGGCTGCAACCAAAAAATAGCTAGGTGTTGTGGCGGGCACCTGTGGTCCCAGCTACTTG
>NW_003852639.1:1780989-1782230 GCF_000181295.1 Otolemur garnettii | reverse complement strand
CCCAGGGGGATAGCTTGAGGCTCTGTCTCAAAAAAAAAAAAAAAAAAGAAAGAAAGAAAACTGGTATAGATAGGAATTTTCTTAAAATGATAGAGGCCATCTACAGCAAACACACAGCCAATATCATATTGAATGGAGTAAAATTGAAACCATTTCCACTCAGATTAGGAACCAGGCAAGGTTGCCCATTTTCTTCACTACTTTTTTACATTGTAATGGAAGTCTCAGCTATTGCAATCTGGCAAGAGAAGGTGATCAAGTGTATATATATATGGTCAGAGGAGATCAAACTTTCACTCTTCGCAGAGGCTATGATTTTATACCTGAAAAATACAGGGACTCAACTACAAAACTCTTAGAAGTGATCGATGAACACAGTAGTATCTCAGCATGCAAAATCAGTACTCACAAATCAATAGCTTTTATATATACCAATAATAGTCAAGACAAAAAAAAAAGTCAAGGACTGTTTTCCCTTTACAGTTGGCCAAAGAAGATGAAATATCTGGGAATTTACCTAACAAAGGACATGAAAGATCTCTATAAAGAGAATTATAAAACTCTGAGAAAAGGAATAGCTGAAGACATTAACAAATGGAAAAGCATACCATGCTCATGGCTGGGAAGAATTAACATTGTTAAAATGTTCATATTCCCCAAAGCAATTTACAAATTTAATGCAATCCCTACCAAAGCACCACTGTCATACTTTATAGACCTGAAAAAAAATAGTACTTCATTTTATATGGAACCAGGAAAAACTTCCAACAACCAAGACATTACTCAGAAATAAAAACAATTCAGGAAGAATCTCGCTACCAGACTTCACACTATACTATAAATCTATAGGGATCAAAACAGCATGGTACTGGCACAAAAATAGAGAGGTAGATGTATGGAACAGAATTGAGAACCAAGAAATGAACCCAGACACTTATACTTTGATCTTTGACAAGCCCATCAAAAATATAAATTGGGGGAAAGATTCCCTATTTAACAAATGGTGCTGGGGCAGTTGGCTGGTGACTTGTAAAAGATTGAAGCTGGACCCACACCTTTCACCATCAACAAAAATTGACTCTCACTGGATAAAAGATTTAAACTTAAGACATGAAACTATAAAGATCCTTGGAGAGAGTGCCCAAGAAGCACTTGAAGAAATCTGCCTGGGAGGCTCGGCGCCTGTGGCTCAAGCAGCTAAGGCGCCAGCCACATGCACCTAAGGTGGCGGGTTTGAATCC
>NW_003852639.1:1778808-1780841 GCF_000181295.1 Otolemur garnettii | reverse complement strand
AGTTGGAGGTTGCTGTGAGCGTGATGCCATGGCACTCTACCCAGGGGGATAGCTTGAGGCTCCGTCTCAAAAAAAAAAAAGAAAGAAAGAAAGAAAGAAATCTGCCTGGGAGAATACTTTATGGAGGACCCCCTGGGCAATTGAAGCAACACCAAAAATACATTACTGGGATCTGGTCAAACTAAAAAGCTTCTGCACTGCCAAGAACACAGTAAGTAAATCAAGCAGACAGTCCTCAGAATGCGAGAGGATATTTGCAAGTTGTGTTTCTGACAAAGGTTTAATAACCAGAATCCACAGAGAATCGAAACTTATTAATAAAAAAGAACAAGTAATCCCATATCATTGTGGGCAAGGGACTTGAACAGAAGCTTCTCTGGAGAAGATAAGCGCATAGCCTACAGACACATAAAAAAATGCCATCATCTTTAATCATCAGAGAAATGCAAATCAAAACCACTTTGAGATATTATCTAACTCCTGTAAGAGTGGCTCACATCACAAAATCCCAAAACTACAGATGTTGGCATGGATGTGGAGAAAAGGGAACACTTCTACACTGCTGGTGGGAGTGCAGGCTAATACTCCTGTTTGGAAAGAAGTATGGAGAATAGACATTTGCTGGAGAGTAGAAGAAGCTTTGAGACCCAGAGTATGGTAACAGTGACTTCCACAAAGACTTGGCTCTGCTGGATCTTCCATCTGTTTGGTTTCTGACTTTAAGTATAAGGGGTGAGTTAAGACCACTCTTGAGACCTCTGTCAGGACAGCACCTTGAGCACACACCTGTCTTGGGAGATAGGAAACTGCCTTGGGTGCTGCTCCACCTCAGATGATGACACTGTGCTACCCCAGTCAGCAGAGCAGAATCACTATCCACTTGCAGCCTGTCTTCCAGCACGGAACCAGCATCAATTAGTAGGACAACTGATCCAAGAGAGACAGATTAGAATGGCTCAAAGAGTATGGCTTATAGAGTGTCTGACTGAAGAAGCTTATGACCCTGGAAAAGCTGGATTGGAAGAAGAGGGACCAGAATGTCCTATCTACAGAAATTTGCTTGTGGGGACCCCATTCACTATCTGCCATGTCAGCACTTCTACCACCTGGCCTGCATCCATGAGTGGCTGATGATCTCCATCATGTGACCCTGCTACAGGGTCCCCATGGATGCAGTGGCACCTGAACATTGAGACCAGCTGAGCAACTTCAGCAGAAACATCATTCTTGGTTTTGATCTTTTGTCATTGAGCCAAAGAGGCAGGGAATAGGAATTATAATCTGGCACAAAATAGGTTCCTAAAAAATGTTTGTAGTCCCTAAGAAATACAGATGTTAGGATATTATAGCAAGTGATATTTTAGAAATTTACCATAAAATGTAGAATGGTATTGTCATGTACAGCCTTGACCCAATGTTTATAAATACAAATGTGTTTAGATTTTGTTTTGGCTGCAGTATGTAAGAATTGCGTAAAGTGTTGCAGCAGCTATATTTGTTTTAATTGTGTGTATTGAAATTTAGGAAGAAATACCACTATATTTTTCATAAATGGAATGATTTTCCCCCAGCCCAAACTCATTTTCTGAAGTCAGCATCACTTAGGTCAAGGTTTTATTAATTTGTAACACCAAATTAAAATTATCTCAAATTACCTATGAATAAATATTGAAATAAATTTTTAAAAAGTATGGAGAATACTCAAGGATCTAAAAGTAGACCTGCTGTTTGATCCTGCAATTCCTCTACTAGTTGTATATCCAAAAGACCAAAAATCACTTTATAACAAAGATACTTGTGCCAGATTGTTCATTGCAACTCAATTCATAATAGCCAAATCATGGAAGAAGCCCAAGTGCCCATCGACCCATGAATGGATTAATAAATTGTGGTATATGTTTACCATGGAATATTATGCAACTTTTAAAAAGATAAAGACTGTATCTCTTTTATGTTTATATGGATGGAGGTGGAACATATTGTACTTAGTAAAGTATCTCAAGAATGGAAGAAAAAAATATCCAATGTACTCA
>NW_003852639.1:1769882-1778539 GCF_000181295.1 Otolemur garnettii | reverse complement strand
TGGCTGACGCCTTAGCCGGTTGAGCTATAGGCACCGAGCCCACAATTACTTTCATATGAGGAATATCACAACTATGGCCCATGATGAAGAAGGAAGGAGGGGGATGGAATGGGAGGGGAGAGGTCAGATTGAGGGAGGGTGAATGGTGGGATCACACCTATGGTGCATAATGCAAGAGTACTTGTTGGGTTTATTAAGTATAGACTATAAATGTCTTAGCACAATAATTAAGTAAATAAGATGAGATTTATATTAACCAGTGTGATGTAAAAGCTCCTAATTCTATATGAAATCAGCACATTGTACCCCATACATGCATTAATGCATACATGATCTATGCATTTATGATTTAATAAAAAATGCATTCATGTAAAAAAAAAGAAAGGAAATTTTTCTTACTTTCTTTTTTTTATTGTTGGGGATTCATTGAGGGTACAAGAAACCAGGTTACACTGATTTCACTTGTTAGGTAAAGTCCCTCTTACAGTAGTGTCTTGTCCCCAACAGGTATGGCACACACCAAGACCCCACCCCCTCCCTCCTTCGCTCTCTCTGCTCTTCCTTTCCCCCACCTCTCCCTCCTTCTTTCTCTTTCTACTGTCCTTCTACCCCCACCCTCACCGTCATTAATCATGTCATTAATTGTCATTAATTGTCCTCATATCAAAATTGAGTACATAGGATTCATGCTTCTCGATTCTTGTGATGCTTTACAAAGAATAATGTGTTCCACTTCCATCCAGGTTAATACAAAGGCTGCAAAGTCTCCTTTTTTTAAATGGCTGAATAGTATTCCATGGTATACATATACCATAGCCTGTTAATCCATTCCCAGGTTGGTGGGGATTTAGGCTGTTTTGACATTTTGGCAATTGTAAATTGAGCTGTAATAAATAGTCTAGTGCAAGTGTCCTTATGATAAAAGGATTTTTTTCCTTCTGGGTATAATGGTATTGCAGGATCAAATGGGAGGTCTAGCTTGAGTTCTTTGAGGGTTCTCCATACTTGCTTCCAAAAAGTTTGTAATAGTTTGCTGTCCCACCAGCTGTGTAAAAGTGTTCCCTTCTCTACACATCCATGCCAGCATCTGCAGTTTTGAGATTTTGTGATGTGGGCCATTCTTGCTGGGGTTACATGGTATCTCAGGGTGGTTTTGATTTTCATTTCTCTAATAATTAGGGATGCTGAGCATTTTTTCATATGTTTGTTAGCCATTCATCTGTCTTCTTTAGAGAAGTTTCTATTCATGTCTCTTGTCCGTTGGTATATGGGATTGTTGACTGGAGGAGCCCGCCCTCTGCAGGGAGCACTGCACCTGTGATGACTGTCCAGTGAATCTGGAGTGAACTGCTGTTTCATCTGTCACCATGACCCTCTCTTTGATGAGGCACTGGGTGGTGAGTGTGACTGGGCACAGCTGCAGTACTGCTCAGATCCACCATGCCAGCTGTACAGGGTTGGGGGTGGCATCAAGCTGTGTTCTGTGACCACAGTCCCTATAGCAGGTGGACAAAGTTTCACCCCATGTCCAGCTGCACCCAAGAGCTACCCCACATTCAGAGCTGTGACAAGGACACACTCATGTATTTTCTGGCTGGGTGTCCTGGATTCTTTCTAAATGAAGACACTCTCAGCCCCTAGAACACCACCTTGCATTACCTGACAACATTTGCGGCCTCCTGATGGAAAGCCACCCCCTCCACTGGGCTTCTAACCCACGTGTCATGGGCCGGAGGGCCAGCAGGTGCACTTGGGCACTTGCTCAAAGTGTTCAAAAGTGAAGATAGTGGCTCACACCTGTTATGCCAGGATGTGAGGCCAAGGCAGGAGGAATGTTTGAGGCTAAGAGTTTGAAACTGGCCTGAGCAACACAGTGAGACCCCGTCTCTAAAAAAAAATAGCTGAGAGTGGTGGCAGGTGCCTGTCATCCCAACCACACAGGAGGCTGAGACAGGAGGATCACTTAAGTCCAGGAGCCTGAAGCTGCTGTTAGCTGTGATGATGCCTCTGTACTCCATCTGGGTCACACAGTGAGACCTTATCTCAGAAAAGAAAAGTGAGATGGACTTCTGGGCTCCTGGGCTCTAGCAGTCCTCCATCTGGTCTTCCAGGGCAACTCCCAACTCTGGGCTGTGCTCACAGCCTCTGTCTCTTCTCAGCAGGGCCTGGGTCAGCCTAAGTTAGTCTATACACCCTGCACTGGGCCCGGGGCCTGGCGGAGATGCCCTGACCTCAGGGAGCAGCCCCATTTGGGCTGAGAGCAGATCCAGTGGGGTGAGGCTGAGAAGAAAAGGCCAAGGTAGGCAGGCGCCTAGGAAGGCCCTACAGCTGCTGACCTCAGGCCTGGTCAGGGGAGAGACACACCCGCCACAGCAGGCAGACAGCCCTGCAATGCCTGGCGAGCAGCAGACACTTGGCCAAGCCCTGCGCTCACCTGCATGAGTGTGTGGCAGTCCATCATGAGGTGCCCTTTGGTGATCTGCTTGAACTTCTCACAGAGGTCTGCAGTGCTTGTGGCTTCCCAAATGAATGCCTGATGTTGCTTAATCAAGATCAGAGTCACTCGGCTCGGCGCCTATAGCTCAACCGGCTAAGGCACCAGCCACGTACACCTAAGGTGGCGGGTTCGAATCCCCAGCCCGGACCCGCCAAACAACAATGATGGCTGCAACCAAAAAATGGCCGGGCGTTGTGGCAGGCGCCTGTGGTCCCAGCTACTTGGGAGGCGGAGGCAGGAGACTCGCTTGAGCCCAGGAGTTGGAGGTTGCTGTGAGCTGTAATGCCATGGCACTCTACCCAGGGGGACAGCTTGAGGCTCTGTCTCAAAAAAAAAAAAAAAAAAAAAAAAAAAAAACAAGATCAGAGTCACTCGGAAGATAATCTTGGAACCTTCGCTGAACAAACAGTCCCAGACCCAAACCACTGTCCGCAGAGAGACAGAAACCCCTTGTCACACCCAAGGCAGCCTGCACCACTCCAGGGCTTGCTTGAGGCACTCACCTCCACAGGAAAAACGTCCACAAACAGGCAGATGAACCAGGGAGACACCAGCAGGGTCCATGGCACAACATGCTGATCCAGCAGGGCCCCCACGGCCAGCAGCTTCATCGTCACCAGCTCCCTGGTCGGTCTTGAGGCCCAGCATCACCAGGCTGTAGTAATCTGCCACGTGGAGAGGAAGGAGACCAGGAGATGTGTGTTATACTCAACAAGCCAGCAGCCCCAACAGCTGCCTCCTCTCAGTCCCTTTGGAGCCAGGGGAGTAAAATAGGGTAGTCCTGGAGGACCCTTCCCAGAGAGAAGAAGGCAGAGGCCAGAGTCCTGCATACACAGCGTCCTGGAGATCACATCCCGCCTCAGGGTCTGTGTGGGGCTCCAGAGGGTGAGATCCATTGCTGCCCAGATTAGCCCCACCCTGATGGATATCAGTTAAAATCTACAGGTGGAGGGCGGTGCTGCGGCTCAGTGAGTCAGGCGCCGGCCCCATATACCCAGGGTGGGGTTCAAACCCAGCCCCGGCCAAACTGCAATAAAGAAATAGCCAGGCGTCGTGGCAGGCGCCTGTGGTCCCAGCTACTCTGAAGGCTGAGGCAAGAGAATTGCCTAAGCCCAGAGGTTGCTGTGAGCTGTGACTCCACGGCACTCTACCAAGGGCAACAAAGTGAGACTCTGTCTCTAAAAAAAAAAAAAAAAAAAAAAATCTACAGTTGGAAAACAGGGACTCAGAGATGATGGCACACTCATATTGGTTTCTTTGAGACAGAGTCACTCTGTTGTCCTGGGTAGAGTGCTGTAGTCTCATCCTAGCTCACAGCAACCTCAAACTCCTGGGATCAAGAAATCCTCCTGCCTCAGCCTCCTGAGAAGCTGAGATTACAGGTGCTCACCATGACACCTGGCTAGTTTTCCTATTTTTAGTAGAGACAAGGGTCTCACTTTGCTCAGGCTGGTCTCCAACTGCTAAGCTTGGGCAATGTACCTGCCTAGAGGCACGAGCCATCTTTCTTGGCCAGTATTTATGGTTTATGTTTTTTGTTTTTTTGAAGTTTTTGGCCAGTTTGAACCCACCACCTCCGGCATATGGGGCCAGCGCCCTACTCTTTTGAGCTACAGGCACCGCCCAGTATTTTTGTTTTTTAAGACAAGGTCTTGCTCTATTGTCCAGGCTGGAGTGCAGTGGTGTCATGATAGCTCACCATAGCCTTGAACTCCTAGGCTCATGTGATCCTCCTATCTC
The DNA here is from genome assembly GCF_000181295.1 of Otolemur garnettii. Lineage (NCBI taxonomy): Eukaryota > Metazoa > Chordata > Mammalia > Primates > Galagidae > Otolemur > Otolemur garnettii. The sequence continues at coordinate 1,774,302 of NW_003852639.1, read as the reverse complement.
AGCCTCCCAAAGTGCTGGGGCTACAGGGACCACACCTGGCCTATACCTACATTCATAGCAGCCTTAGTCATGAGAGCCAAAAGTTGGAAACAAGAAGTTCAGATGGAACAGATGATCAGATAAGCAAACAGGGTCCACACCCAGGGGCATCACTCAGCCTTAAAAAGCATGGGGTCTGACATGGGCTGCAGTCTGGGCAACCCTTATGCTGTGTGAAATGGCCGGACACACGAGGACCAACATGCACGATCCCATGTGAGGTCCCTGAACTAGTTGAATCCAGAGCAACAGAAGGAGAACATGGCACTGAGGCTGGGAGGGTGGGAAGGAAAGTCCATGTTTAGAGGGGACAGTCTCAGCTGTGCAGGGTGGAAGGAGCATCTGAGATGGAGGGTGATGACAGCTGCACAAGGGTGTGAATGTCCTCGATGCCACTGAGCTGAGCACCTGGACATGGTTCAGGGGCAATTTCTGTTACACATATTTACCCCCAGTAAAAACAAAAGAAAAAAGCAGGTTGGAAAATAAATGAATGCTGTCAACATAAAAGGAAACGGCTGATGCAGAACGTATGACTTGAAGAGGTTAATTGAGCCAAAGTGAGGACAGTGCCTAGAAGACTCAGCCCCAACTAACATTGACCGTGAGCTTCCTTGGCCTTTGTGATAAGTTTTAAAGGCAAAAAAGGTTTAAAGTTTTAAAGGTCTTAAAGGCAAAAAAGGGAGAGAAGGAGAAGGCCAATACAAAGTGGTTTGTCAGGAATAACATTGATGAGGGACTGGCTTGACCTATAGGTTGTTAAGCTTGTTAAGCAATGGGGGTGGGTGTGATTTCTGGGGCAGTATCATTGGGTCTATTTATGGCTATGTGGTGCCCAGCAACGCCTGCCCAGGTCACCCCTCTGAGCAGTGACCTTCCTCTGGCACTGCAATCTTGCAGTCAAACAAGGTAGGTCAAGTTACTTTATATCCAGTTTAACATAAAATAATCTTAGGTTTTCTGGCAGGTTTGAGGAATAGAGGTTCTGACCTTGATGAGCTGCCCTGGGGAAGTAGGAACCTCCTGCTCCTGGCTAGCTCAGCACAAGATGGCTCTGAGGGGCAAAAGGACAGGAAAGGCCAGAGAGGAATTTTTGCAGCTGGGACCTTTATTTCAGGGTCCTGTTTTCTGAAACCTGTCACACCTTTTAAAAATATTCTCTACAAGTTTGATATTTTATTCTAAAAGTTTCTTTTCCCATAAAATTGCACACTCCAGAAAAATGGAAAACAAAAGAAATAATAATCATTGTCGAGGAGAACGCTGAATTAAAACTGACAGATATCACACCAACAACACAGAGGAAGGAACTCTTAACCACCAGGGAGGACTCAGGTGCCTCAAGACATGAAATGCTGAGTTCTAGGGAACAGTTTTTTCCAAACTCTTTTATACTTTCTTTTTCAGCTCAATAACAGCTACACAGTTACAGTTATAACAGCAACAAAGGGTATAAAGAGTTAATAATGAGCTTTCTCAAGAGGCCAGGGAGCTGTTATTGGTTACATAGTTATTTTGAAGGTTATTTTAGCTCAGTGTAAGGTTTGTTCTTATCTTTGGTGGAGGAATTCTTCTGCAGCTGCCTGCTGCTTTCTCCGGATCATTAAGAAGTATAAATTTTGGCTTGGCACCCTTATCACAGTGGTTACGGCGCCAGTCACATATACCAAGACTGGCAGGTTTGAACCCAGCCCCGGCCTGCTAAACAACAATGACAACTGCAACAAAAAGTAGCCAGGCATTGGGGTGGGCACCTGTAGACCCAGCTACTTGGGAGGCTGAGGCAAGAGAATGGCTTAAGCCCGAGAGTTTGAGGTTGCTGTGAACTATGACACCATGGCACTCTACCAAGGGCCACAAACTGAGACTCTGTCTCAAAAAAAAAAAGAAGTATAAGTTTTATTTCCCTTTCCTCAGTACAGACTGGACCAGATGTCTTGTAATGGGGCAAGATAAGGACCACCGACTCAAATTAGAATTTCAAAAAGGAGTCTTCTATTAACCATGGAGCTGTCTCAGCAAAGCCTAAGGCAGACTAAGTGAGAGAGCATTGAGGGGTCTGAAGTTGGGGTTGTTATAGCCTGAAAGTTGGCAAAGGGACAAACAGGTGGGCTAAAAGTTGGCAAAAGAAGCAAAAAGCAAGCGCAGGGTCAAGATGACCCCTTTTATGGAAGAACCTTGCAATTTAGTGGATTAGCAGACAGGTAACATAAAGGCAACATAAAGCAGATCTGGCAATTAGTGAATAAGTAAAACAATTTGTCACAACACTTAGCTTGTTTACTCTTATCATGACAGCACTGAGCTTGTTAGCTCTCATCTTGTTTTGTTCCGGCCAGATCTAAGACCCATCTAAGAGTGACAGTACTTGGCATCATTTCATTTACCTCTTTTTCCCCTTCCTCCTACTGTTAGGTCCGAAAAATCCTCCCAAATTAGCCCCAACAGATGAACTCGAGACACCCTCCGATGTAAAGGGCATGAGGTGAGATTTTATTCAGACCGGTCTGGACTCTCCGGCATGCAAACCTAGGACGAGCCCCGAACTCGGGGTGAAGGCAGTTTTTATAGGGTACAGAAAGCAAGAGGGGAAGAAGGGTACAAAGTACACTTTTGATTGGTGGTTGGTGAAATCACTAGTAAAGGAGGGTTTATATTGGTGGCTGATGATTTCACTAGTACAGGTGAGGGGGGATTTCTTAACCGGGGCTTGATTAAGTGGCTGGAGGGAAATTACCTGTCAGGGTAATAGAAACTTATTGTTTATTGCAGTAAGGTGACTCAGTTAACAAGGAAATGGGGGCTTATTGCTCTGTTGCCCAAGATGGCACTATATGGTTGAGCAACTAGGAATGGAATGAGAAAGGCTGCAGGGTGGGCCCTGCAGGTTTCACTGGCAGAGGTTGGGGCGGAGGGGCCATGAATGGAACTTATGCGGTAAACAGCCAGGAATGGGGCTTGTGCTGTAAACAACAAAATGGAGCTAGTTTGGCTCTCACATACCCAGCCCTGTGGTCTTAAGCGGGGTGGGGGGGGTCATTATGGGGCCGCCATGAGGCCGCCAAAATCCATCTCAGTCTGAGAAGTCCTAAATACCATCTTCTCAAAGTGCTGCCCATGTCCTAATCTCATCTTTTGGACTTCAAATGGGATGTGGTTGGTTTTTCAAACTAAGCTTTTAAAATTGTCAGCCTCGGTCTCCAAGGCTTTGCTCACTGATGAGAATGACTATGATGTGTGGATTAAGGCTTTTGTGTGTGTGTGTGTGTGTGAGAAGGAGATAATTTTTTAATTAGTATTTATTCATCTATTTGTCTGTATGGTTTACTGAAAAATAGCACTGTATTTTGGTCACCTGTCAGGAGCAACAACAAGATGGCGGCCAAGTAGTAGCTTCTGTGTGACCAGGCACAGTGAGAAGGGGGAGAGATTTCAGGCATCTCTGGCCAGTGGGTTTTGCCCAGAGGCTGTCCTCTGGTGACCCGGGAAGTCAGTGAGAGACTTTAGAACCCCACGAGGAGGTCAGAAGCGGTAGAAAACCGGCAAGAAGTGGGTGCCTGTTTGTTCGCTCAGAGGCTGCCTGCAGCTGTACCTATAGCAACAGCAAGACTGCAAGCAGGAAGAGCCTTGCCTGGGGGCTGTTTTGGTTTGTCTGGACTTGGACACTCCATTGAACTGCTTTGGGAGCCCTGGGGCTGATGTGCGGATGACTTTGGGTGCTATCTGGGCCCCCGGACTGAGCCACTGAGCCGGTAAGGAGCTGATGCCGTTCAGCTGTGTGCAGCCTGCACAGTTTCTGTGGGGGAGCTGCTCCTGCATGGTGCAGCGCGCGGAGGTGGGGGTGGGGGGTGTCCTTCGGCAAGTAATCCAGTGACTGAGCTGCCCAAAGGCGGGGGCTGGGATGCTGGAGGAGTGCAGAGATCCAGGTGTTTGGCAGATTAACACCCTTGGCCCTCAGGGGCATTGAGGGAAACTGGATTTGGCACTTTGGATAAGCAGGCAGCCATGTCAAGAGAGATCCCAGGGATAAGTGCTTTCCTTGGAAAGCTTCTGCTTGCCCTAGGCCCACAGCTTGGAGGATCTTTCAAGTGGGCCTATGAGACATTTGGGCTCCTAAGCCTGCAGGATCTGTGAAACCAGTTAAGGCCTCTAGTTTCCAACTTGTACAGCTGTATCAACTTTGGGATTAACTTCTCACTCCTTAGAAGATCACCTGTTGCCCGGACAGTATTTACCAAGATAATATATATTGTTTGTTTTTGGTTTTGGTTTTGGGGTTTTTTCTTTTTTGGTCTTTTTTTTTTTTTTTTTTTACACTTTCTAGTCTATGTACAACCTTCCATTTTTTCCTTCTTTAACAATTAGAATTTTATTTTTGTCA
>NW_003852639.1:1766870-1768944 GCF_000181295.1 Otolemur garnettii | reverse complement strand
AGAAAGTGGAAAACAATCAAAAAACAATGAAAGAAATTGCTGAGAAAGTGGATAATAACCAGAAGGAAATTCAAAAACAAAATCAAATAAGAGATCAACAAAATGAAGAATACAGAAAGGACATAACAGAGTTGAAGGAAATGAAGCAGTCAATCAGAGACATCAAAGACGCAATAGAAATTATCAGTAATAAATTAGACCACGCCGAAGAAAGAATCTCTGAACTAGAAGATAAATCCCTCAAGATAACCCAAATTGTTAAAGCCTCTGAAAAGAAGAGAGAAAAAGCAGAACGCTCATTGATCGAATTGTCGGACACTATGAAGCGGTCCAATATACGAGTTATAGGTATCCCTGAAGGGGAAGAAGAATGCCCCAGAGGAATGGAAGCCATTCTAGAGACCAGTATAAATGAAAACTTCCCTAATATTACCCAAGATTCCGGCATACCCCTTTTTGAGTGATATTGGTCCCCTGGTCGCCTTAATTCAAATAGACCTTCCCCAAGGCATATTGTAATGAATTTATCTAAAGTCAAGACAAAAGAAAAGATTTTGCAGGCTGCCAGGAGTAAGTGCCAACTGACCTATAGGGGCCAATCTATCAGGGTGACCACGGACTTCTCTAATGAAACTTTTCAAGCAGGAAGACAATGGTCACCTATCTTTAACCTACTTAAACAGGACAATTTGCAACCCAGAATTCTATATCCCACTAAGTTAAACTTCAAAATTGAAAGATAATTTAAAACTTTTATTGATATGCAAACACTGAGGAAATTTGCCTCAACAAGACCAGCTTTACAGGAAATATTTCAACCTGTCCTACACACTGACCATCATAATAGACCTTCAGCAAAGTAATCACCCATAAATTAAAGGTCAGAACCTAGTTTTCACAATGAAGCAAATGACAAAACTAAGCAATGGACTTTCACAAAATAAGATGAATAGAATGCAACCGCACTTGTCAATTATCTCAATAAATGTCAATGGCTTGAACTCCCCCCTCAAGAGGCAGATTGGCTGATTGGATTAAAAAACACAAGCCATCTATTTGTTGTCTGCAGGAAACACACCTTACATCGAAAGACAAATTAAAACTCAGAGTTAAGGGTTGGAAATCAATTTTTCAGGCAAATGGAAGTCAGAAGAAAAAAGGGGTTGCAATCTTATTTTCAGGCACATGTGGGTTTAAAGCAACTGAAGTTACAAAGGATAATGATGGGCACTTCATATTGCTCAAGGGAAAAATACAACAAGAAGACATTTCAATTCTAAATATTCATGCACCTAATTTAAATGCTCCCAGATTCTTGAAACAGACCTTTCTTAGTCTGAGCAACACGATATCTTATAACACCATAATAACAGGGGACTTTAACTCCCCTCTCTCAGAGATGGACAGATCTTCTAAACAGAAATTAAACAAAGATATTAGAGACTTAAACGAGACCTTAGAACATCTGTGCTTGATAGACATATATAGAACACTCCATCCCAAAAATAAAGAATATACATTCTTCTCATCATCCCATGGAACATTCTCTAAAATTGATCATATCCTTGGACACAAAGCAAACCTCAATAGAATCAAAAGAATTGAAATGCTACCTTGCATCTTTTCAGATCATAGGCACTAAAAGTGGAACTCAACTCCAGCAATTACACTCAACCTCACACAAAGGCATGGAAGTTAAACAACCTTATGCTGAATGATAGCTGGGTGCAGGAAGAAATTAAAAAGGAAATTATTAACTTCCTTCATCATAACAACAATGAAGACACAAGCTACCAGAATCGATGGGATACAGCAAAAGCAGTGCTGAGAGGAAGATTTATCGCTTTAGAAGCCTACATTCAAAAATCAGAAAGTGAGCGTATCAACAAACTCACAGGCCATTTGATGGAATTGGAAAAAGAACAATCTAAGCCTAAACCTAGCAGAAGAAAAGAAATATCCAAAATTAAATCAGAGATTAATGAAATTGAAAACAAAAGAGTCATTCAGAAAATTAATGAAACAAGGAGTTGGTTTTTTTAAAAAATTAATAAAATAAATAAACCTTTGGCTA